>NW_027014634.1:0-13147 GCF_036934945.1 Oncorhynchus masou masou | reverse complement strand
ATTGGGTACTTGAAGGTACTGAGGTTCCACATGCTGTCCCCAGCCGAGTGTTGCAGGCCGTGTCCAGGGATCAGTGGTTTGTGGTGCTGGACCTGAGGGATGAGTACTTCCAGGCAGATTAAAACACTAGAGCTCTGAGCTGTACAGTTGGCCCTGCGGTCTTTCCACATCTGAAAGGAAGACATGTCCTGATGAGAATGGACAACACCACAGTGGTGGCTTACATCAACCATAAGGGTGGACTGAGGTCCCACCACCTCAATCTTATAGCATGGGAGCTCCTTCTCTGGGCTCAGTGCTGTCTAGCGTCTCTACGTGTAGAGCACATACCTGACATCCTGAGTGTGGCACCAGATATGCTCTCGAGGAAGAGCCTGCCACCTTGGGACTGGAGTCTACATTGTTCTGCTTGGTGCACTGGTATTGAGGTTGTGCCCGAGTCATGCGGGGTGCAGTATGTCCTCCAATACCTGCAGCCTCGCTTGGATGAGGGCTTGGCATCCTCTACACTGAGAGGGTATTTGGACACTATATCTGCCTGCCATGGGGGGTGAACAGACAGGCCAGTGGAGCTCCATCCCTTGGTCTCCAGGTTTATGAAAGGGGTTAGTCACCTAAGTACAGCTAGGCCCCGCTCAATGGCGAGCTCGGATCTGGATGTGGTCTTGGCAGCTTTGGCAAAGCCTCCTTTCAAACCGCTGGAGTCTGCCTCCCTGAAACCCCTGTCTATGAAGGTGGCTTTCTTGAAGACAGTGGGTGAGCTCCATACTCTTTCGATAAGTTCTGAGTGCTGCCAGGTGGACCCCGGGGGGAGAAGTATATCTCTCCGCCCAAGCCCTTCATTCCTCCCAAATGTTCTATCAGACAGGCATGTGAACATCACTTTTATCCTGTCTGCTTCTGACCCCCCAGCAGTGGCGGGAGAGTCTAGGCCTCCCTCCGGCATGCTGTGCCATGTGAGAGCATTGGCTGCCTATGTGGAGTGGACACAGTCAGTGAGAACAATAGACCAGCTCTTTGTCTGCTATGGTGAGAGAGTCCTGGGGGCTGGGTTATCAAAGCAGAGTCTCTCTCACCGGATCGTGGACACGACTGCATACCGGCTGGCTGGCAGGCCAGTGCTGGGATCTGTAGTGACACATTCAACATGAGGTGTGGCTGTGTCCTGGGCTCTACTGAGAGGACTGCCCCTCATGATATCTGTGCTGCGGCCAGCTGGGCTTCCTCTTGCACCTTTGCTAGGTACTATTGGTAAATGTGGCACCTCCCTCTGCGGTTGGTTCAGCGTTCCTTGGCGTCGCATCCCCTCCGGGGACTGTGCCGGGACCCCCCCTCCACATAGACAGGCCCTGCGTCTCGCAGGATCAACCACTATTGGATCAACTTATGTCTATTGTTGGACTACTGATCTGTGTTGGTCTCCACTGTGCCTTCGTGGCCTTTTCCCCGCTGGAGATCTGTTGGCAGATTGGATTGTCTGACTGACCTACTGACTACAACTTTTTGTATACAGTATTTAATGTGTTTTGGTGTGATGAATACCGTGATGATTTATGTGTTCAGTTGTAGTGAAGACTACAGAGATGTGACACTCTTTATAGTTGTGTGGTAAAAGAGGTGATTGCAATCTGATTGTATTAATGAGACCGGGATTACGCATCACTTTATGAAAGGACGAGGTCACTTGGGTTGACGGAACTCCTTTACCGGGCTGGACTCCTTTAGGCCTGAGGTACGGGACTTTTCTTGAGGAACAAGAGCTCAATGTTTGTTATATTATTATGTGTGTGATCATTTGTTTGATGTAATACAACCAATGTAAAGAGCACTGTTGTTTTTGAAGTTATTTCCAATGTTTAAAGGGTTTTTGAAAAGTGTCCCTTGTATTGGTGTAAACTTGATGGACCAGGTGGGATTCATTCACTCACCAAAAAAAGGAGAAATCTATGTGTTCTCTGGTAGGCACAACTTACCCGGCACCCCTACAAACAATAAACTCAAGTCAAAACCAGTACAATGTGCAGCTAATAATAAATCATCTCTACTCAGAGGGCCTTAAAAATATTTGTTGCAGAGAGAGAAGCTAGTGTGGAAGGAGCGTCTTCCACTTTGGAAGATGAAGAATTTTCAGAATATGAGGATCATTCATATCCATGAATTCGTAAGCCGTCCCTTCGAAAGTGAATCGGAGGTACTGCCAATGAGCTGGGTGAACAGGAACATGGCATCCCTCAATTTGGAGTCTGACAGTGAGTTGGAAGAAGAGGGTGAGATTAACCTTCAGCCAGCCCCAAGACCAGCCCATCAGCAGCCAGCCCCAGGACCAGCCCATCAGCAGCCAGCCCCAGGACCAGCCCATCAGCAGCCAGCCCATCAGCAGCCAGCCCCAGGACCAGCCCATCAGCAGCCAGCCCCAAGACCAGCCCATCAGCAGCCAGCCCCAGGACCAGCCCATCAGCAGCCAGCCCCAGGACCAGCCCATCAGCAGCCAGCCCATCAGCAGCCAGCCCCAGGACCAACCCATCAGCAGCCAGCCCCAGGACCAGCCCATCAGCAGCCAGCCCCAGGACCAGCCCATCAGCAGCCAGCCCCAGGACCAGCCCATCAGCAGCCAGCCCATCAGCAGCCAGCCCCAGGACCAGCCCATCAGCAGCCAGCCCCAAGACCAGCCCATCAGCAGCCAGCCCCAGGACCAGCCCATCAGCAGCCAGCCCCAGGACCAGCCCATCAGCAGCCAGCCCCAGGACCAGCCCATCAGCAGCAACGGAATCTAAAACAAAAATTCAGAAAATCACATTGTATGATTATTAAGTCATTAATTTGCATTTTATTGCATGACATAAGTACTGTATGAGTACTGTAGGTCACCGGGTGTCCGGTGTTTCCCCGACACATTGGTGCAGCTGGCATCCGGGTTAAGTGGGCATTGTGTCAAGAAGCAGTGCGGCTTAGCTGGGTTGTATTTCGGAGGACGCACGGCTCTCGACCCCGCCTCTCCCGAATCCGTACGGGAGATGCAGCAATGAGACAAGACTGTAACTACCAATTGGATACCACGAAAAAGGGAGAAATAAAATATGATGGAGGCCATTGTGTTCTTGGGGACCTTTAATGCTGCAGAAATGTTTTGGTACCCTTCACCAGATCTGTGCCTCGACACAATCCTGTCTCGGAGCTCGACAAACAATGACTTCGACCCGATAGCTTGATTTTTGCTCTGACATACACTGTCAACTGTGGGACCTTTTATATAGACATTCAATTAAATTTACCACAGGTGGACTCCAATCAAGTTGTAGAAACATCTCAAGGATGACCAATGGAATCAGGATGCACCTGAGATCAATTTCGAGACTCATAGCAAAGGGTCTGAATGATTACTGTATGTAAATAAGGTATTTCTGTTTAAAAAAAAGATAAAAGTGCAAACATTTCTAAAAACTTGTTTTCACTTTGTCATTATTGGGTATTGTGTGTAGATTGATGAGATTATTATTTTTTGTAATCAATTGTAGAATAAGGCTGTAACGTAATGACATGTGGAAAAAGTCAAGGGGTCTGAATACTTTCCTAAAGCGCTGTATGTTCTGTGTGGTTGGGATACTGTGTTACTTTACGTTCAGTCTTTATCTTCGACAATGAAACCTATATCATATTTGGGGGTTTCTCTACTCAAATGCATCATCTGGATTCAGATATTTAATAATATACCGTATATGTCATACTATGTTTCAGGTTGGGAGGGGAGGATGTTTTCAGGTCATCATAAAACAACTGAAGCTTCCTCCTTTCACGGAGCGGTGAGATTGACAGGCGGCTCTCTGGATCTGAGTCCAAGGGCTTGAGGTTTGAAGGGAAATTTGCTTCAGCAAGTTGTTGCACCTGCGGGGAGGCAGAAAGAGAGGGGAGTCAAAGAGAGAGCCTGGTGTGTGGGAGGAGAGGGGACCATGCTTGACTGTGCAGTGGAAATGGCAGTGTCAATTAAATATCACTTTCAATTTCCTTGTTTTATGATCTCAGGGCTACTAAGCACCAATAATTCCCGGCCTCCTACCTTGTCTGGAGGAAGATTGATTACACCTGTCTCCTCCTATCAAAAGACATTTACATGAAAATAAGAAAACAAGCCTTTGTTTGCACGGAAGTGAATCAGGGAAAGCAATCCACATCCAAATGTGATTTCCATACAGAAAGGGGAGATTAGAATCAGAGCATTGAGAGATCTGTCTCGTGTGGATGAGTTTGGATCAGAAAGACAAAGTGGTGACGTATTTAAATGTTATAATAAAGCTGGTGAATGATTTCCACGCTACACTGATGCATGTTGTTTCCACTTCTAGATAGAGATGTTGGAGATTCACAGTATTGCAGATTGCTGCAGATTGGGTCTTTAACAGCTATGAAACATCCAATATATTTCACGTTCCACTCTGAAGATTCATCATGTTCTGTTGTCTTCTTGCAGTTTTTTTATTTTTTATTTTTACCTTTATTTTACTAGGCAAGTCAGTTAAGAACAAATTCTTATTTTCAATGGCAGCCTAGGAACAGTGGGTTAACTGCCTGTTCAGGGGCAGAACGACAGATTTGTACCTTGTCAGCTCAGGGATTCGAACTTGCAACCTTTTGGTTACTAGTCCAACGCTCTAACCACTAGGCTACCCTGCCGTTAAAAAGAGACATGAAAAAACAATGTTAATATTGTTCATGTTTCTTTCAAAAGTTACGTTTTCTATCAGCGTAGTTTATTCTTAAAAATTATGAAATTAAACAAGGCTTCTTGTATTGTGTATATACAGTTTAAGAGTATGTATTGTAATTCAGAAGATATAATTAACTCTGTTCATAAACTATTAGGTATTACTACTTTCAATGTTGTATTGTTGTTGGGTTGAATGTTTGGTTAGAGGTGGATGATGTCCAGGTGTGGATTGTTGTTGGGTTGAATGTTTGAATGTTTGGTTAGAGGTGGATGATGTTCAGGTGTTTATTGTTGTTGGGTTGAATGTTTGAATGTTTGGTTAGAGGTGGATGATGTTCAGGTGTTTATTGTTGTTGGGTTGAATGTTTGGTTAGAGGTGGATGACGTTCAGGTGTTTATTGTTGTTGGGTTGAATGTTTGGTTAGAGGTGGATGATGTCCAGGTGTGGATTGTTGTTGGGTTGAATGTTTGGTTAGAGGTGGATGATGTCCAGGTGTGGATTGTTGTTGGGTTGAATGTTTGAATGTTTGGTTAGAGGTGGATGATGTTCAGGTGTTTATTGTTGTTGGGTTGAATGTTTGAATGTTTGGTTAGAGGTGGATGATGTTCAGGTGTTTATTGTTGTTGAGTTGAATGTTTGAATGTTTGGTTAGAGGTGGATGATGTCCAGGTGTTTATTGTTGTTGGGTTGAATGTTTGGTTAGAGGTGGATGATGTCCAGGTGTGGATTGTTGTTGGGTTGAATGTTTGGTTAGAGGTGGATGATGTCAAGGTGTGGATTGTTGTTGGGTTGAATGTTTGAATGTTTGGATAGAGGTGGATGATGTCCAGGTGTGGATTGTTGTTGGGTTGAATGTTTGAATGTTTGGTTAGAGGTGGATGATGTCCAGGTGTTTATTGTTGTTGGGTTGAATGTTTGGTTAGAGGTGAATGATGTCCAGGTGTGGATTGTTGTTGGGTTGAATGTTTGAATGTTTGGTTAGAGGTGGATGATGTTCAGGTGTTTATTGTTGATGGGTTGAATGTTTGAATGTTTGGTTAGAGGTGGATGATGTTCAGGTGTTTATTGTTGTTGGGTTGAATGTTTGGTTAGAGGTGGATGATGTTCAGGTGTTTATTGTTGTTGGGTTGAATGTTTGGTTAGAGGTGGATGACGTTCAGGTGTTTATTGTTGTTGGGTTGAATGTTTGGTTAGAGGTGGATGATGTTCAGGTGTTTATTGTTGTTGGGTTGAATGTTTGAATGTTTGGTTAGAGGTGGATGATGTTCAGGTGTTTATTGTTGTTGAGTTGAATGTTTGAATGTTTGGTTAGAGGTGGATGATGTCCAGGTGTTTATTGTTGTTGGGTTGAATGTTTGGTTAGAGGTGGATGATGTCCAGGTGTGGATTGTTGTTGGGTTGAATGTTTGGTTAGAGGTGGATGATGTCAAGGTGTGGATTGTTGTTGGGTTGAATGTTTGAATGTTTGGATAGAGGTGGATGATGTCCAGGTGTGGATTGTTGTTGGGTTGAATGTTTGAATGTTTGGTTAGAGGTGGATGATGTCCAGGTGTTTATTGTTGTTGGGTTGAATGTTTGGTTAGAGGTGAATGATGTCCAGGTGTGGATTGTTGTTGGGTTGAATGTTTGAATGTTTGGTTAGAGGTGGATGATGTTCAGGTGTTTATTGTTGATGGGTTGAATGTTTGAATGTTTGGTTAGAGGTGGATGATGTTCAGGTGTTTATTGTTGTTGAGTTGAATGTTTGAATGTTTGGTTAGAGGTGGATGATGTCCAGGTGTTTATTGTTGTTGGGTTGAATGTTTGGTTAGAGGTGGATGATGTCCAGGTGTGGATTGTTGTTGGGTTGAATGTTTGGTTAGAGGTGGATGATGTCCAGGTGTGGATTGTTTTTGGGTTGAATGTTTGAATGTTTGGATAGAGGTGGATGATGTCCAGGTGTGGATTGTTGTTGGGTTGAATGTTTGAATGTTTGGTTAGAGGTGGATGATGTCCAGGTGTTTATTGTTGTTGGGTTGAATGTTTGGTTAGAGGTGGATGATGTCCAGGTGTGGATTGTTGTTGGGTTGAATGTTTGGTTAGAGGTGGATGATGTCCAGGTGTGGATTGTTGTTGGGTTGAATGTTTGAATGTTTGGTTAGAGGTGGATGATGTTCAGGTGTTTATTGTTGTTGGGTTGAATGTTTGGTTAGAGGTGGATGATGTCCAGGTGTTTATTGTTGTTGGGTTGAATGTTTGAATGTTTGGTTAGAGGTGGATGATGTTCAGGTGTTTATTGTTGTTGGGTTGAATGTTTGGTTAGAGGTGGATGATGTCCAGGTGTGGATTGTTGTTGGGTTGAATGTTTGGTTAGAGGTGGATGATGTCCAGGTGTGGATTGTTGTTGGGTTGAATGTTTGAATGTTTGGTTAGAGGTGGATGATGTCCAGGTGTTTATTGTTGTTGTGTTGAATGTTTGGTTAGAGGTGGATGACGTTCAGGTGTTTATTGTTGTTGGGTTGAATGTTTGGTTAGAGGTGGATGATGTCCAGGTGTTTATTGTTGTTGAGTTGAATCTTCGGTTAGAGGTGGATGATGATGATGTCCAGGTGTGGATTGTTGTTGGGTTGAATGTTTGGTTAGAGGTGGATGATGTCCAGGTGTTTATTGTTGTTGGTTGAATGTTTGAATGTTTGGTTAGAGGTGGATGACGTTCAGGTGTTTATTGTTGTTGGGTTGAATGTTTGGTTAGAGGTGGATGACGTTCAGGTGTTTATTGTTGTTGGGTTGAATGTTTGAATGTTTGGTTAGAGGTGGATGACGTTCATGTGTTTATTGTTGTTGGGTTGAATGTTTGGTTAGAGGTGGATGACGTTCAGGTGTTTATTGTTGTTGGGTTGAATGTTTGAATGTTTGGTTAGAGGTGGATGACGTTCAGGTGTTTATTGTTGTTGGGTTGAATGTTTGGTTAGAGGTGGATGACGTTCAGGTGTTTATTGTTGTTGGGTTGAATGTTTGGTTAGAGGTGGATGATGTCCAGGTGTTTATTGTTGTTGGGTTGAATCTTCGGTCAGAGGTGGATGATGGTTCAGGTGTTTATTGTTGTTGGGTTGAATGTTGATGATGATCAGGGGCCTCACTTATAACCATTGCGTAAATTTAACACAAGATATCTATGTGCACCTTTCTGAAAAGACTGCATCAACCTAAAATATAGAGGTTTCTTGTCGCATACAATGCATATGCATGTTTCCCATTGGAAATCAGAGCTGTCGTAAATATGTGCGTGAACGAGCATTGTAACTCATCATTCAACTTTTATGGTGACAATAACACCCCTTATTTGCTGTATACTTTACAAGTATTGGAATTAGGCCAAGACAGTATACCTTAAGGAAAAACAATGGTGAACTTGATCAAATGTCTTTGAACATGTTGGCAGAATGTGTTTCTTTTGCAGTGAAATTTGCTCAATATGTCGCGTTTCAGGTATGACCCAGATGCATACAGTGTCAAAGAAACAAAATTTTATTTCTAAAACAGGGGCAGGCAAACAACAGGTCTGAGGCAGGCAGGGGTCAGTAATCCAGTAAGGTGCCAAGGGTCCAGAAAGGCAGGCAATATCAGGGTCAAGGCATGCAGGGGCCAGTAATCCAGTAAACTGGGGTAAGGTCCAGAAAGGCAGGCAGTATCAGGGTCAAGGCAATCAGGGGTCAGTAATCCAGTAAGGTGGGGTAATGTCCAGACAGGAAGGCAGTATCAGGGTCAAGGCATGCAGGAGCCAGTAATCCAGTAAGGTGGGGTAAGGTCCAGAAAGGTAGGCAGTATCAGGGTCAAGGCATGCAGGGGTCAGTAATCCAGTAAGGTGCCAAGGGCCCAGAAAGGCAGGCATTATCAATCAGGGTCAAGGCATGCAGGGGCCAGTAATCCAGTAAGGTGGGGTACGGTCCAGAAAGGCAGGCAGTATCAGGGTCAAGGCATGCAGGGGCCAGTAATCCAGTAAGGTGCCAAGGGTCCAGAAAGGCAGGCAGTATCAGGGTCAAGGCATGCAGGTGCCAGTAATCCAGTAAACTGGGCTAAGGTCCAGAAAGGCAGGAAGTATCAGAGTATCAGGGTCAAGGCATGCAGGGGTCAGTAATCCAGTAAGGGTCCAAGGGGCCAGAAAGGCAGGCAGTATCAGGGTCAAGGCATGCAGGGGTCAGTAATCCAGTAAGGTGCCAAGGGTCCAGAAAGGCAGGCAGTATCAGTGTCAAGGCATGCAGGGGCCAGTAATCCAGTAAACTGGGGAAAGGTCCAGAACGGCAGGCAGTATCAGGGTCAAGGCATGCAGGGGTCAGTAATCCAGTATGGTGCCAAGGGTCCAGAAAGGTAGGCAGTATCAGTGTAAGGGAATTCACCCCCGTAGTGGACAAAAATGAATGGCAAATTATTGGCATAGGACAAACCTTGTACACATTGGCCAATACCACCCAAAGCGGCGTTGATTCATGCAAAGTTTACTTCAAATGCCATATGGCTATTGCCAGTTGTAACACTTCAAAAATCCAACAGGTGGCGATTGCGCTCCACCATGGTTTTTCATATTGATATTGGACTCCAAGTCAACATCCAAAAGCCAAATTTTGAAAAAATGGATTTTTTGAAAAAAACGTATCACCCCTTAAAAAAGTGCTTTCTGGACCGTTTTTCAAAATTCTTTCGCTTTTTTTGTCAATTACACATGTATAAGAACTGTATGAAAATACTTTTGTCCAATTTTATTTTTACTTGCGCATTATTGCATATGTTTTGTCCATCTGCAATATGATTTCATAGGAAGTCAGAAGTCAAAAGTCAAAAATTATTAAATTTCATAAAAAACTTCACACACCCCTAAAAAAGTGCTTTCTGGACCGTTTTTCGAAATTTTTTCGCATTTTGTGTCAGTTACACACGTATAAGAACTGTATCAACATACTTTAGTCATATTTTATAATCATAATTTTTTTTTTCTTTTACTTGCGCATTATTGCATGTGTTTTGTCCATCTGCAATATGATTTCATAGGAAGTCAGAAGTCAAAAGTCAAAAATTGTCAAAAATTGTCAGTTACACAAGTATAAGAACTGTATCAACATACTTTAGTCATATTTTATTATCATAATGTTTTTGTTTTTTTTTGCTTGTGCATAAGGCATATGTATTGTGGGGGCCAAATGTCATAAGAAATTTGACATGCTCAAAAATCCTTCAGAAATGCAAAATTGACTGGCCTGATGAACTCGGGATGGACGGGCAGTGATTGTTGTTCCTTTCAATCACTCGTGGTGTTGATTTCATCATGTCCATTTGTTTATGTTTTCTCACTTTTGCAAAGTCACTGTGCATTTGCCATATGGTTAACTGGGCATTCACCATCACCAATTTGTCATGCCATAAAAATCATGCAGGAATGCCAAATTGACTGGCCCGATGAACTCGGGATGGCTGGGCAGTGATTCTGGTACCTCTCCATTGCTCGTTAGGGTTGATTTCAGAATGTCGCTTTTGGTGATGGTACCTCACCGCTTAAACATATTGCTAATGGACAAGAGTCACCTGCAAGTCACCGTCCATCAGTCAATTTGATATCATTCAAAGCTAACTATTGGAGGCACTGTCAGTCTCTACGCACCCCAATGATACGTCCCTCCATCCATGTTGTGTATCTGTGTGATTTAGTTTTCCTTTGAATTTTTATGGGAAAAATGACTGATTTACAGTTCATGGGGGTTGCCTAATCATATATATGAAGTTTTGGAAAGATCTGATATTTTTAACCCCTCCAAACAGCCCATGAGACACCAATTATGGCACTTCCGGTTGGCACAGGAAGCTGTAACTCAACATACATCCTCATTGGGGTATTCCATTAGAGAATCCTGAGTTTTAAGTCTTTACCATGAAAACTGACTGATTTACACAGGGTTCAATGCACTATGTCCATCAAATTGCAGGCAGTGTATGGGTATACACTTTTAGGGCGATTTGAACCACTTCCGGTTGGTCCAGGAAGCTTAGAATCGACACAGGTAGACCTTATAGTGGCCTGATGGACTGGTACCAAAGACAGGTTCATACAGCATTCATAACCCATATAGACTCCAGGTTGTATTTAGTGGAGCAGCCAATGTATTCCTATGGGGAGAGAAGTCAATGAACACTGTTTTTATGTAAACACCTTCTTTTGACTGTGAAGGGTTAATGTCACACGGTCAAGGATAGGCTTGGACAGATCAGGAGGACCTTAGGAACATTCCTGTGGTTGAATTGTCTTTCTAAACCTAACGGTTCCGCCGCTGTCACCCAAAATCAAATGACGTACTGGTGCAGGCTTCATATTGGGCCTATTTTTCTCATGGTCGCTGCGCTCAGATCGAGCGAGCTACGGTCAAGCGGGGCGCCTCGTTGGACTCGGCACAGTCTGGACTCTATGGTGATGCCATTGTTTGTGTTGATTTCAGAATGTCCATTTGGTCATGTTTTCTCACTTTTGCAAAGTCACTGTGCATTTGCCATATGGTTAACTGGGCAGTCACCATCACCAATTTGTCATGCCATAAAAATCATGCAGGAATGCCAAATTGACTGGCCCGATGACCTCGGGATGGCTGGGCAGTGATTTTGGTACCTCTCCATCGCTCGTTTGGGTTGATTTCAGAATGTCGCTTTTGGTGATGGTACCTCACCGCTTAAACATATTGCTAATGGACAAGAGTCACCTGCAAGTCACCGTCCATCAGTCAATTTGATATCATTCTGACACCAAACTGATACAAACTGACACCAAACCCACTCTTCCCAACTCATTTAGGAGCCAAGTATAACATGCTTCAGAGCTGGCCCAAAATTCACAAGGCCTTCGGTACAAAACATTAAAAAACCATAAAACACATAGTTACTTACTAGCTGCGGGGCCAGTTCGGACATTATGTGTAGTCCTATGTGAGGCGACCCCGAATCCCGAGTTTCGGCTCGATAGGTCATTTGGTGTCCGAGTAAAAGCCTAATTGGTGCTGAAAATCCACTTTTTTCAATGCCTTGCTACGGGGTCCTTGAATGAGCTATCGGACCGAGATGTTGGGTTCTGTCTCTATGGGCCGAGACGGTCACAATGCACCTAGTCTTGTGTCTCTGGGACATTTCTAAATGTCGCCATTTTCGTAATGGTCAAAATGAATTGAAGTCATTGCAAATGTTCGACGCTGTTTCTCGGTCCGAGAACCTCCTAGAGCGCCGTAACTCACCACGCACTATCTACCTGAGGTCTAGAACAGGATTCTAAAGTTTCGGAACTCTAGGTCTGACGGTTCTTTTTTAGCTCAAACAAAGCTAACTATTGGAGGCACTGTCAGTCTCTACACACCCCAATACGTCCCTCCATCCAAGTTGTGAATCTGAGTGATTTATTTTTCCTTTGAATTTTTATGGGAAAAATGACTGATTTACAGTTCATGGGGGTTGCCTAATCATATATATGAAGTTTTGGAAAGATCTGATTTTTTGAACCCCTCCAAACAGCCCATGAGACACCAATTATGGCACTTCCGGTTGGCACAGGAAGCTATAACTCAACACACATCCTAATTGGGGTATTCTATTACAGAATCCTGAGTTTTAAGTCTTTACGTTAAGAATTGACTGATTTACACAGGGTTCAATGCACTATGTCCATCAAATTGCAGGCAGTGTATGGATATACACTTTTAGGGTGATTTGAACCACTTCCGGTTGTCCCAGGAAGCCTAGAATCGACACAGGTAGACCTTATAGTGGTCTGATGGACTGGTACCGAAGACAGGTTCATACAACATTCATAACCCATATAGACTCCAGGTTGTATTTAGTGGAGCAGCCAATGTATTCCTATGGGGAGAGAAGTCAATGAACACTGTTTTTATGTAAACACCTTCTTTTGACTGTGAAGGGTTAATGTCACACGGTCAAGGATAGGCTTGGACAGATCAGGAGGACCTTAGGAACAGTCCTGTGGTTGAATTGTCTTTCTAAACCTAACGGTTCCGCCGCTGTCACCCAAAATCAAATGACGTACTGGTGCAGGCTTCATATTGGGCCTATTTTTCTCATGGTCGCTGCGCTCAGACCGAGCGAGCTACGGTCAAGCGGGGCACCTCGTTGGACTCGGCACAGTCTGGACACTATGGTCATGCCATTGTTTGTGTTGATTTCAGAATGTCCATTTGGTCATGTTTTCTCACTTTTGCAAAGTCACTGTGCATTTGCCATATGGTTAACTGGGCAGTCACCATCACCAATTTGTCATGCCATAAAAATCATGCAGGAATGCCAAATTGACTGGCCCGATGACATAGGGATGGCTGGGCAGTGATTTTGGTACCTCTCCATCGCTCGTTTGGGTTGATTTCAGAATGTCGCTTTTGGTGATGGTACCTCACTGTTAAAACATATTGCAAATGTTTCTCACT
>NW_027014633.1:0-13150 GCF_036934945.1 Oncorhynchus masou masou | reverse complement strand
TGTACTGGAGATCTATTGGAGACGTACCGGAGATCTACTGAGAGATGTACTGGAGATCGTACTGGAGACGTACCTAAGATCTACTGGAGACGTACTGGAGACGTACCTGAGATCTACTGGAGACGTACCTGAGATCTACTGGAGACGTACCTGAGATCTACTGGAGACGTACTGGAGACGTACTGGAGATGTACTGGAGACATACTGGAGACGTACCTGAGATCTACTGGAGACGTACTGGAGACATACTGGAGACGTACCTGAGATCTACTGGAGACGTGCTGGAGACGTACCTGAGATCTACTGAGACGTACCTGAGATCTACTGGAGATGTACTGGAGATCTACTGGAGACGTACTGGAGACATACTGGAGACGTACCTAAGATCTACTGGAGACGTACCTGAGATCTACTGGAGACGTACTAGAGACGTACTGGAGATCTACTGGAGACGTACCTGAGATCTACTGGAGACGTACCTGAGATCTACTGGAGATCTACTGGAGATGTACTGGAGACATACTGGAGACGTACCTGAGATCTACTGGAGACGTACCTGAGATCTACTGGAGACGTACCTGAGATCTACTGGAGATGTACTGGAGATCTACTGGAGATGTACTGGAGACATACTGGAGACGTACCTGAGATCTACTGGAGACGTACCTGAGATCTACTGGAGACGTACCTGAGATCTACTGGAGACGTACTGGAGACGTACCTGAGATCTACTGGAGATGTACTGGAGATGTACTGGAGACGTACCTGAGATCTACTGGAGACGTACCTGAGATCTACTGGAGATGTACTGGAGATCTACTGGAGACGTACCTGAGATCTACTGGAGATGTACTGGAGATCTACTGGAGATGTACTGGAGACATACTGGAGACGTACCTGAGATCTACTGGAGACGTACCTGAGATCTACTGGAGATCTACTGGAGATGTACTGGAGACATACTGGAGACGTACCTAAGATCTACTGGAGACGTACTGGAGATCTACTGGAGATATTCAAATCTGACTGTTTAATCCTTCATATAAGGGGTTCCTACACTTTTTCACTCTATGCTCCCCTTCCAGCATTGGGTACATCCTCCAAGATCACGTCATTTCTATGGGTACGTTAATTGTTCATGACACAACTCTTCACACTCCTCTTGGTGGAGAGAATTTTGCAGGTTAAACATGTCCTGCAATTCTATACATTTGCCATGTCACATAGGTATTCAATGTGATATTTGAGTGACAAAGAAATTACAATAAAATCCTAGGTTAAACCTAAATAAAAAACGTTAGCTGGCATGGGCTGGTTGATCTGGACATTTCTACATAGGAATTCTAAGGTCTGCAGTGACTGCAGCATGATGAGAGGAACTGATGATGTACCACCCAATTTTACAAATTGCACTTTGTCGCGTTCTACTATTACAACTTTCAAGAGTAAATTTAAAGTCGAAATTCCTTTAAAAAACAAAAGATTGCTATTCATGTTGTTGCTTTTTTGTGTGTGTGTGTGTGTGGGGGGGGCTTCATCCCTGCCCTCACCACACAGTTTGGGAACCGCTGCTCTATAGAACAAATCTTAGCTTTGCTAATGTTTCCCTGTAAACGTTGATGAAATTGGCAATGATATGTACACAGTCTAGCAGTTTAATGTTAATGTTGAATGAAATTCCTTTAATCTTTTATTGTTTCTAACTAATTACTATTACATTATTCACTTTATAAAACAGCTCATATAAAATCTCTGTGTTCATTTCGAATTAATTAAATTGATTCCCAAAAATGTCCACCCTCCCTTGTAAGTGACAAGAACGTCAAAATATGTAACCAATTACAGAATAATCCCTAAATACATTCCTACTCCCTCGGAAGGCATCACTAGGTGAGGTGTAACCACACCGTCAAGATGAAAGGGTAACTTCATTATTAAAATGTCAAACTGGGAGACATAGTTATTATACAGTCCTCCTATCTGCTATCACCTTGCTCTAATGAAACTGTGAACCATTCGAGCTGTGCGTGCCAATGTCAATGCCACGGTGTGTGTGTGTGTGTGTGTGAGAGAGAGTGAGAGGAGAGAGCCATCTCCGGACCCCAAAGGGATCGCAAAGGTGTGTGTGTGTGCGCCTGTTTGTGTGTGTACATGGGGTCCTAATGCTAAGGCATCTGTCATGGTACAGCTCCTCTCTCCGTAACCCTCTGAGCACCATCTGGGAGATGGGTCCCAAATAGCCCGGCTGAGATTATAGACGTATGTTTGAATCTGTGGAAGACGAATAGTTAAATCCAAAAGTGACATCAGGCCTTGGATGGTTGTGTCGAATTAGCCCGGTCCCAGACATTGACCATATGAGTTGACAAGATAACACAAACAGATCTGTGACCAGGCTAGTGTTGAATGGATTGGGGATATGCAGAGATCAGTGTAATAGTGCTTCCCTTTACGACAGAGTCGTGGTGGCTTTTGCCTGGAGTGTGGTAGTATTGTCATTTTGTTCAGCCGTGCTTGCTGCTGCTGTGTTTGTGCATATGCATAGACTCATTTAGTCACATTACGTAGAAATGAAAAGTGTCCAGATAGAATATTTATTACTCGTTCTTTTTATCTAGATTAACAGGTTCATAAAGAATGTTTTAAATGATTTATGCATCTTGTGGAGGCATGACTACTACTTAATAACTACATAATACAATGATCCCATTGTGTCACAAGCTGGGAGCCTCCGTGGCAGAGAGGCCCCCTGTCGCTCTTTTTTCTCTTTCTTTCTCCCTCTTTCTCTCTCCTCCATCTCTCCAGCTCGATCTCTCGCTCTGTGTTCTGTCTCTTTTGAAGTGGTGCACTCCAGAGGTGACTGGATGTCACATGCTCAGTTTGATGCTGTGACCAGCCAGTGTGGAAACAAGCCCACTTGATCCTGTGTAGAACAAAGAAGTAGTAGCTCCTCTGTTGTGATGCTGTTGGACCTTGATGTCACTCAACAAATGTGTTACACGTGTGCTAATGTCACTAACACTTAGTTTAAGAGTTAGTACCGTGTAAACTCTTAGTCTTACTATCAGTAATCTGATCCTATGAAAGGAGTGTGTGGCGAGTGTGAGTTAGAACAGGTGGCAAGTTTAGTGGGTCATAGTAGATAGCCAACAGCTGATGCAAATACACACACACATACACACACATATGTAAACACATGTAAACTCTGTATACACAAGGCCTAATCTATCTCATAGTAATGTGTGTGTGTGTGTGTGTGTGTGTGGCGTGCGTGCGTGCGTGCGTGTGCCAGGTCAACTATATATGAGAAGCTTACATCGTTTGCAGTCAGAGGGTGATGGGTTAACATGGGTATTTAGGGGGTATTTAGAAAATTATTTTGTCTCACTGTATAGCCACTGTATAGCCACTGTATAGCCACTGTATAACCACTGTATAACCACTCCATAACCACTGTATAACCACTGTATAACCACTGTATAACCACCTGTATAACCACTGTTATATGCTGTAACCATTGTATAACCACTGTATAGCACTGTATGGCCATTGTATAACCACTGTATAGCCATTGTACAACCACTGTGTAATCCATTATATAACCACTGTATAGCCACTGTATAGCCACTGTATAACCACTGTATAACCACTCCATAACCACTGTATAACCACTGTATAACCACTGTATAGCCATTGTATAACCACTGTATAACCAATGTATAGCCACTGTAGAACCACTGTATAACCACTGTATAGCTATTGTATAACCACTGTATAGCCACTGTATACCCACTGTATAGCCACTGTATAGCCATTGTATAACCACTGTATAGCCACTGTATAACCGCTGTATAGCAATTGTATAACCACTGTATAACCACTCCATAGCTACTGTATAACCACTGTATAGCCACTGTATAGCCACTGTATAACCACTGTATAGCCAATGTATACCCACTGTATAACCACTCCATAACCACTGTATAGCCACTGTATAGCCATTGTATAACCACTGTATAGCCAATGTATAACCACTGTATAACCACTGTATAACCACTGTATAACCACTGTATAGCCACTGTATAGCCACTGTATAGCCACTGTATAACCACTGTATAGCCACTGTATAACCACTGTATACCCACTGTATAACCACTGTATAGCCACTGATAACAACATGTACCTGTCATTACTATCTCTTGCATGCTTGAGTTTCAGTTCCATTTATATTGACATTATAGTTCCCCAAACTGTTTTTTAAAATGTGTACACAACTAATTAATTCATAGATTAAGTATTTGTTTAAGGAACGTGTGCACAATATAGTACATATAGTGCCTTCAGAAAGTATTCACACCCCTTGACTTATTCTACATTGTGTTTTGTCACAGCCTGAATATAAAATGGAGAGGTATGAATGCTTTCTGGAAGGCACTGAATAAAAACACAGGAAAATAACGCCTTTAAGTCAGGCAGTGTTTACCCCCCATAGAACCCCACAGAATGAATTCTGTTTCTATGGTTTACCCTATGACTTAATGCAAGCTCTACATATATAATGTAGAAAGTAAACAGACTCTGACAACAGATGAATTTCCAGCCTCTTTCCTTTCTATCAATATATCTCAAGCTGTCAAGCCCAGCTTGCAGTCCACTTCAGTGTGTGTGTGTGTGTGTATGTGTGTGTTTGTGTGTGCATGCCAGCTCTCTTCTCACTCACTGCTTGCCTCGGCCTTCACCTCCCCTCAGCCACAGGTGTGCATGGTAACCAAAGCCTTGTCGTAGCAACCGGTACACAGCCCAAACCCCTCCCCTTTCCCCCTCTCTTCTCCCAACACTAACTCTCTCCCCAACTTCTCTGTGTGTCGGCTTGTGTGTGTGTGGCCCTTTCCAAAGGGTCCCTCCATCCTTCCACACACTAACTGACTCTGTGCCCGTGCCAAGGCAGAAGAGGGCATCCCCAGCCCCTATGGAGGTGCCGGACATGGCAGTGCCCACAGTGCCAGTAGTACCCGTTGCTGACTGCTGCTCTCTGCTGTGTTCCTATCTCCAGCACAACAAGGCTGCGGTACAGATCAAGCAAGACATGAAGAAGATGGTCCAGTTGCCCATGCTGAGGGGGACCTCAGGGGACCTCGAGGAGTGGAGGCCAGGGGCGGTAGGCTGTTCGGCGTGTCCCTGCTGGAGCTCAGGGAGCTGGGCCTCGTGAAGGATGGCGTGCCCCTAGTGGTGCGGAGCATGGTAGAGTTCCTCCGAGAACATGGTGAGCTGAGGAGGCAGGGGTCAAGGGGGGGGGTTAGCCTTCACGACAAGTTAATACCATCAGTTTTTTTCTGACTTGCTTGATTTCCTAGATTTGATCAACTTGAAAGTCCACTGTAAATAGACGGGAGTGATAGCTGCTACTGTGAAAGCCACATCCGTAGATATAGAACTCTGCTTTATACTGTATCTATGACCACAGCTATCTTTCTCTGGCATTGAGTCAATAACCCACCTGATTGCTGTCAAGACAACACAAGGTTAACAATGACAGTGTTAGCCCTAAGTCCAAAGTCACTGGCTTCACTGGCTAGTTATGCTTTGTATAAGTCATCTCAATGCAAAATCATGTGTTACATTTTAACATCCACTGTACCTTTGCCATAAGACTCATATTATCATTTATAACACCTCATTTTTTATTTATCTTTCTATTATGAAAAGACCATGTCATTACTTATTAGACTGCCAACTGTAGGCTTTGTGTTGTGTAAAAATACATTGATAGACTTATCCTTGGTTTGTTCTGTACTCTCATCTTGCTATCAAATGGTCTATTTAGCCCTTCTCGTAGTAATTCCCTTGTTTCCCCACTAGAGGTCAGAGTAGATCTATGATACATCAGTAGGATGTCCTCTTCATGACCACATGACGCCCTCTCACAAACTCAGCACACCCACACCATACATTGGGCCTTGCACATAGTTCTTTATTTGTGGGTGTGGTTGAATAATCAGACTATTCAGGTCACGCATCGTTGTGAATAGGAAATAGGAGGGAGACAGGAGCACATGCCATGTGGATAAAGACAGAGGGTATTGTTTTTGTTTAAACTCTTTTAAACTCTTTTTGTTTATTTATTTTTTTACATTTTACAGTTTTAGTTAGGTAATAGTAAATGTGCCTGTAACGAGCGTTTCTTAATTACATTTCAATCTCTGGTTTAAAGGATTTGTTCTCTGCAGTGTTGCCATTGCAGTCCACAGGTCTGGTAGCATTCGGTAGGATGTGCAACGTTTTGGAACGTTAAGAAAAATATGCTACAGTATGTACAGCAAAAATGCCTTTCTGAATAAGGAATCACGTCATGGCATTTCTGTCTGCAACGTTAGACAACTGCATGTGGCCCTGTAGACTGTTCACAACAACAGCAGAGCAACGCTTAATGCCGTGTAATTCCAGAAACTGCTGTCCAATTTAATAAAGTATAACTCACGTGGCTGCAGCGGCAGGTAGCCTCGTGGTTAGCGCGTTGGCCCAGTAACCGAAAGGTCACTAGTTCAATTCCTAGCGCCGACAAGGTGAAACATCTGTTGATGTGAGGAGCAAGGCACTTAACCATACTTGCTCCAGGGTCACTGTTGATAATGGTTGACCCTAGCTGTGACCCCCCTCCTCTCCGAGGGTGTCTCAGGGGGAGCTGGGATATGCAAAAAAAAATAAAAAAAATCATACATGCATATAAAACACTTGTACATTTGTGAAATAGGACAAATATAAGCACCCACCAAATGAATGCATTCATTATTGTCACATCAACTTGACCCTTTGTCACCCGTGTGTGTGCAGCAATGTTCAGTGATCCAGAGAGACTCTCCAAGTTGACCATGAAAGGTTCCACTCCCTGTCAATGTCTGGGAGTAGTATGGTTGTGTTATGTTACTGGATATAGTGTGCACACTGTTTACCATGGGGGAGAGCAGGGATCTCTAACACTGCTCCTGAAGAGATACTGCATCCTGTAGGTTTTTGCTCCAACCCTAATCTAGAGCACCTGATTCTAATAAATATCTGGTTGATAAACAGAATCCAGGTGAGTTACAGGAACAGGGTTGGAGTTAACCTACAGGGGGGTTGAGGGAAAACCTATCTGTCCAGGAACAGGGTTGGAGTTACAGGAGTGGTATCTGTCCAGGAACAGGGTTGGGGTTAACCTACAGGAGGATATCTGTCCATGGAGTTAACCTACTCTCCAGGAACAGGGTTGGAGTTAACCTACAGGAGGGTATCTGTCCAGGAACAGGGTTGGGGTTTAATCTGTCCAGGAACAGGGTTGGAGTTAACCTACAGGGAGGTATCTGTCCAGGAGGGTTGGAGTTAACCTACAGGAGGGTATCTGTCCAGGAACAGGGTTGGAGTTAACCTACAGGAGGGTATCTGTCCAGGAACAGGGTTGGAGAGCCCTGGGGAAGAGTAATATCTTATGAAGTAGGTGTCCAATAAACATAAAACAACCATTCTGCCATCAGTAGAAGAGATTGATTGCCCCTCTCTTCTTGTCCGCCTCCCCAACCTCTCCTTTGTCTGGTTACTCCCCCAACCTCTCCTTGTCTGTTACTCTAACCTCCTCTCTACCTCTAGTTACTCCCCCAACCTCTCCTTTGTCTGGTTACCCCCAACCTCTCCTTTGTCTGGTTACTCCCCCAACCTCTCCTTTGTCTGGTTACTCCCCAACCTCTCCTTTGTCTGGTTACTCCCCCAACCTCTCCTATGTCTGGTTACTCCCCAACCTCTCCTTTGTCTGGTTACTCCCCCAACCTCTCCTTTGTCTTTGTCTGATTACTCCCCAACCTCTCCTTTGTCTGGTTACTCCCCCAACCTCTCCTTTGTCTGGTTACTTACTCCCCCAACCTCTCCTTTGTCTGTTTTACTCCCCCAACCTCTCCTTTGTCTGGTTACTCCCCCAACCTCTCCTTTGTCTGGTTACTCCCCCAACCTCTCCTTTGTCTGGTTACTCCCCAACCTCCCTTTGTCTGGTTACTCTCCCAACCTCTCCTTTGTCTGGTTACTCCCCCAACCTCTCCTTTGTCTGGTTACTCCCCCAACCTCTCCTTTGTTGTTACTCCCCCAACCTCTCCTTTGTCTGGTTACTCCCCAACCTCTCCTTTGTCTGGTTACTCCCCCAACCTCTCCTTTGTCTGGTTACTCCCCAACCCTCCTTTGTCTGGTTACTCCCCCAACCTCATCCATCTTATCTCCTCATGCGTTCTATCTGTTTGCATCTTCTTTTCTATTCCTTCCATGTTCCCCCTCTTTTACCTTACTCTCGCCATCCCTGTCCCTCGTCATCCCCCTCTCTATCCCCCTTTCACTGTGCTTCTCTAGCCCTCTCTCCACCTGCCATCAATTCCCATCCTCCACATCGCTCCATCATCTCGCCCCTCTCTCTTCTCTCTCCATCCCCAGCTCTTCATCATGAGGGTCTGTTCAGGGTCAACGGTAATGTACGGGCGGTGGAGGGGCTGAAACAGCGGCTGGAGAACGGTGAGGACGTGGACTTCCTGGTTGAGGCGGATGTGTGTACAGTGGCCAGCTTGTTCAAACAGTACCTCAGGGACCTGCCAGAAGGCCTGGTAGACTCCACCGTACAGCCTGCCCTTATAAAGCAGCACCAGGGTGAGAAATGTTACTGTTTGGAATAATACAATGTGCGTGTGTCTATAAACTGTGAAGGAACTTGTCCTTTGGGGCATAATTGTCAGATAATGGTGACCGATTTGATCATAGTCTGTCAACAGTGCTCTTCTTTAGGGTCTTTGACCATGTCTGTCTCCATTCACAACATTAGAATTGTGATAGCCCACTTCTCTAGTCATATGACTATCATACCATGTACTGTATTCCCATTCTCACATCAGTGATCATTCCCTTAACCACGGTGTCGAGGTCACAAATGAATGGTAATGATACATAGTCATTATCATTAAGCAGCATGATCATGCTCAAGTGGTGCTTCCATCGTTACCAGATACTACATACCACACCAGTGTAATCAGTGTTATCGTTCTTCTACAGAGATACTATCAGAACAATCTACAGCTAAGAATACCAGTTGGCACTCGCCCTAAACCATTTCCCAATCCCACCTATAAATCCTGCAGCTCTTTGCCAGTGTTCTACGTATCTAGATCACGGTTCTGACTTCTGATTCGCTGAAAACAGGCTATGTTTACATGTCTGCATGGGTCACTGGTTGGCCCTTACACTGTGCAGGAGACAGGAGTTTACCTTTAACACAGAGGAAGTGTCTGGGCCACAGGACTGTATGTCACATACAGACAGACAGACAGACAGACAGACAGACAGACAGACAGACAGACAGACAGACAGACAGACAGACAGACAGACAGACAGACAGACAGACAGACAGACAGACAGACAGACAGACAGACAGACAGACAGAGATTCACTGACTCAGGCAGTGGAAAGGCAGAGAGACAGGGGATGCATTGGCTTCAGCTCAGAGTCCGTCTTCAGACTCCTCAGTCCTTACAGTATATATTATAAGTCCATATAAGGTCAAGCCAGTCCCATGCCCGTCACAGACTGTACTGGCCTTACTCTGGTCTTAACTCACCTCCATGATGATCTAGTTCAAGCTGGATGATGGAAAGGGAAGGGAATCTCGTCCCTGTTCCAAATTGTTCCAACCAGTTCCATATTCCATATGTAGTGCACTCATTTTGATGTTATCTCTGTTTTGGTCAAATTGCTCTGGTCAAAAGTAGTGCATTATATAGGGAATAGGGTGCCATTTGGGGCATAGACTGTGTTTTGGTTCAAAGTGACTTGTGGTTGTCAGAGATGACAGAGTGTATATTATAAACGTTTTGGATAAATAGGAATATTTGTCATGGCTTGGTGCCAGAGGATGCATTAAGAGAGTGTGGGCCTGGCTGGGTACAAGTCAATGAAGAAGCAGGACTTGGATTGGCGAGAAAAATAACTCTATGTGATTGGTTCAAGTCCCGTGTCCAAGGTACAGGAAAGTGTTAAACTGAGGGAGGGAATAAAGAAGTGAGGGATGGATGGATGAGCAGACAGCAGGAGAGCATGACTGTTACGATCGTCGATGGAAGGATCAAACCAAGGTGCAGCGTGGTAGGCGTACATTTGAATTTATTAAATGAACACGGAAAAAACAACAAATACAAAAACGAAACGTCTAGTAGGGCTAAACAGCACAGTACCAAAAACAAGATCCCACAAACTACAGGTGGAAAAATGCTGCCTAAGTATGATCCCCAATCAGAGACAATGATAGACAGCTGCCTCTGATTGGGAACCATACCCAGCCAACAAAGAAATATAAAACATAGATTGCTCACCCTTGTCACACCCTGACCTAACCAAATAGAGAATAAAAATTATCTCTAAGGTCAGGGTGTGACAATTTTTTATTTTATTTCACCTTTATTTAACCAGGTAGGCAAGTTGAGAACAAGTTGTCATTTACAATTGCGACTTGGCCAAGATAAAGTAAAGCAGTTCGACACATACAACAACACAGAGTTACAGATGGAGTAAAACAAACATACAGTCAATAATACAGTAGAAAAATAAGCATATATACAATATGAGCAAATTAGGTGAGATAAGGCAGAAAAAGGCAACAAAAAAAGGCCATAGATGTGAAGTAAATACAATATAGCAAGTAAAACACTGGAATGGTATATTTGAAGTGGAAGAATGTGCAAAGTAGAGAGAGAAATAATGGGGTCCAAAATAAATAAATACATCCAGTAGGGGGAGAGGTAGTTGTTTGGTCTGAATTATAGATGGGTTATTTACAGGTGCAGTCATCTGTGAGCTGCTCTGAATGCTGGTGCTTAACGCTAGTGAGGGAGGTGTGTTTCCAGTTTCAGAGATTTATGTAGTTTGTTCCAGTCATTGGCAGCAGAGGACTGGAAAGAGAGGCGGCCAAAGGAAGAATTGATTTTGGGGGTGACCAGAGAGATATACCTGCTGGAGCGCGTGCTACAGGTGGGTGCTGCTATGGTGACCAGCGAGCTGAGATAAGGGGGGACTTTACCTAGCAGGATCTTGTAGATGACCTGGAGCCAGTGGGTTTGGCGATGAGTATGAATCGAGGGCCAGCCAACGAGAGTGTACAGGTCACAGTGGTGGGTAGTATATGAGGCTTTGGTGACAAAACGGATGGCACTGTGATAGACTGCATCCAATTTATTGAGTAGGGTATTGGAGGCTATTTTGTATATGACATCGCCAAAGTCGAGGATCGGTAGGATGGTCAGTTTTACAAGGGTATGTTTGGCAACATGAGTGAAGGATGCTTTGTTGCAAAATAGGAAGCCAATTCTAGATTTAACTTTTGATTGGAGATGTTTGTTGTGAGTCTGGAAGGAGAGTTTACAGTCTAACCAGACACCTAGGTATTTGTAGTTGTCCACATATTCTAAGTCAGAACCGTCCAAAGTAGTGATGTTGGACGGGCGGGCAGGTGCAGGCAGTGATCGGTTGAAGAGCATGCATTTAGTTTTACTTGTATTTAAGAGCAATTGGAGGCCATGGAAGGAGAGTTGTATGGCATTGAAGCCCGACTGGAGGGTTGTTAACACAGTGTCCAAAGAAGGGCCAGAAGTATACAGAATGGTGTCGTCTGTGTAGAGGTGGATCAGAGACTCACCAGCAGCAAGAGCGACATCATTGATGTTAACAGAGAAGAGAGTCGGTCCAAGAATTGAACCCTGTGGCACCCCCATAGACTGCCAGAGGCCCGGACAACAGGCCCTCCAATTTGACACACTGAACTCTATTAGAGAAGTAGTTGGTGAACCAGGCGAGGCAATCATTTGAGAAACCAAGGCTATCGAGTCTGCCGATGAGGATGTGGTGATTGACAGAGTCGAAAGCCTTGGCCAGGTCAATGAATACGGCTGCACAGTATTGTTTCTTATCGATGGCGGTTAAGATATTGTTTAGGACCTTGAGCGTGGCTGAGGTGCACCCATGACAAGCTCTGAAATCAGATTGCATAGAGGAGAAGGTATGGTGGGATTCGAAATGGTAGGTAATCTGTTTGTTGACTTGGCTTTCGAGGACCTTAGAAAGGCAGGGTAGGATAGATATAGGTCTGTAGCAGTTTGGGTCGAGTGTCCCCCCTTTGAGGAGAGGGTTGGCCGCAACTGCTTTCCAATCTTTGGGAATCTCAGATGACACGAAAGAGAGTATAAACAGGCTAGTAATAGGGGTTGCAACAATTTTGGCAGATCATTTTTAGAAAGAAAGGGTCCAGATTGTCTAGCCTGGCTGATTTGTAGGGGTCCGGATTTTGCAGCTCTTTCAGGACAACAGCCGACTGGATTTGGAAGAAGGAGAAATGGGGAAGGCTTGGGCAAATTGATGTGGGGGGAGCAGTGCTGTTGACCGGGGTAGGGGTAGCCTGGTGGAAAGCATGGCCAGCCGTAGAAAAATGCTTCTTGAAATTCTCAATTATAGTGGATTTATCGGTGGTGACAGTGTTTCCTATCCTCAGTACAGTGGGCAGCTGGGAGGAGGTTTTACTTTACAGTGTCCCAATGCTTTTTTGAGTTTGTGTTGCAGGAAGCAAATTTCTACTTGAAAAAGCTAGCCTTTGCTTTTCTAACTGCCTGTGTATATTGGTTTCTAGCTTCCCTGAAAAGTTGCATATCACGGGGGCTGTTCGATGCTAATGCATAACGCCATAGGATGTTTTTGTGTTGGTTAAGGGCAGTCAGGTCTGGAGAGAACCAAGGGCTATATCTGTTCCTGGTTCTAAATTGAATGGGACATGCTTATTTAAGATGGTGAGGAAGGCATTTAAAAAAATAACCCGGCATCCTCTACTGACAGGATGAGATCAATATCCTTCCAGGATACCCCGGCCAGGTCGATTAGAAAGGCCTGCTCGCTGAAGTGTTTCAGGGAACGTTTGACAGTGATGAGTGGAGGTCATTTGACCGCTGACCCATTACAGATGCAGGCAATGAGGCAGTGATCGCTGAGATCTTGGTTTAAAACAGCAGAGGTGTATTTAGAGGGCAAGTTGGTTAGGATGATATCTATGAGGGTGCCCGTGTTTACGGCTTTGGGGTGGTACCTGGTAGGTTCATTGATACTTTGTGTG
>NW_027014632.1:5000-13151 GCF_036934945.1 Oncorhynchus masou masou | reverse complement strand
TATCCTTCTGACCCTATGTAGCCAAGGTCCCATCTACTATCCTTCTGTCCCTATGTAGCCAGGTCCCATCTACTATCCTTCTGACCCTATGTAGCCAGGTCCCATCTACTATCCTTCTGACCCTATGTAGCCAGGTCCCATCTACTATCCTGCAGACCCAGGTCCCATCACACTCCTTCTGACCCTATGCTTGGCCCGGGTCCCATCTACTATCCTTCTGACCCTATGTAGCCTAGGTCCACCTACTATCCCTTCTGACCCAGGTCCACATCTACTATCCTTCTACCTGACCCTATAGTAGCCAGGTCCCATCTACTATCCTTCTGACCCAGGTCCACATCTACTATCCTTCTGACCCCTATGTAACCAGGTCCCACGTCTACCATCCTTCTGACCCTATGTAGCCAGGTCCCATCTACTATCCTTCTGACCCCATGTAGCCAGGTCCCATCTACTATCCTTCTGATACAGGTCCCATCTACTATCCTTCTGACCCTATGTATGCCAGGTCCCATCTGCTATCCTTCTGACCCAGGTCCATCTACTATCCTTCTGACCCTATGTAGCCAGGTCCCATCTACTATCCTTCTGGCTCCTAGTAACAGCCAGGTCCCATCTACTATCCTTCTGACCCTATGCAGCCAGGTCCATCTACTATCCTTCTGACCCTATGTAGCCAGGTCCATCTACTATCCTTCTGACCCTGTAGCAGCCAGGTCCCATCTACTATCCTTCTGACCCTATGTAGCCAGGTCCCATCTACTATCCTTCTGACCCTATGCAGCCAGGTCCATCTACTATCCTTCTGACCCTATGTAGCCAGGTCCATCTACGATCCTTCTGACCCTATGTAGCCAGGTCCCATCTACTATCCTTCTGACCCGATGTAGCCAGGTCCCATCTACTATCCTTCTGACCCTATGTAGCCAGGTCCCATCTACTATCCTTCTGACCCAGGTCCATCTACTATCCTTCTGACCCTATGTAGCCAGGTCCCAATCTACGATCCTTCTGACCCTATGTAGCCAGGTCCATCTACTATCCTTCTGACCCTATGTAGCCAGGTCCCATCTACTATCCTTCTGACCCTATGTAGCCAGGTCCCATCTACTATCCTTCTGACCCTATGTAGCCAGGTCCCATCTACTATCCTTCTGACCCTATGTAGCCAGGTCCCATCTACTATCCTTCTGACCCAGGTCCATCTACTATCCTTCTGACCCTATGTAGCCAGGTCCATCTACAATCCTTCTGACCCTATGTAGCCAGGTCCCATCTACTATCCTTCTGACCCAGGTCCATCTACTATCCTTCTGACCCTATGTAGCCAGATCCATCTACTATCCTTCTGACCCAGGTCCATCTACTATCCTTCTGACCCTATGTAGCCAGGTCCCATCTACTATCCTTCTGACCCTATGTAGCCAGGTCCCATCTACTATCCTTCTGACCCTATGTAGCCAGGTCCCATCTACTATCCTTCTGACCCTATGTAGCCAGGTCCCATCTACTATCCTTCTGACCCTATGTAGCCAGGTCCCATCTACTATCCTTCTGACCCTATGTAGCCAGGTCCCATCTACGATCCTTCTGACCCTATGTAGCCAGGTCCCATCTACTATCCTTCTGACCCTATGTAGCCAGGTCCATCTACTATCCTTCTGACCCAGGTCCATCTACTATCCTTCTGACCCAGGTCCATCTACTATCCTTCTGACCCTATGTAGCCAGGTCCCATCTACTATCCTTCTGACCCAGGTCCCATCTACTATACTTCTGACCCTATGTAGCCAGGTCCCATCTACTATCCTTCTGACCCTATGTAGCCAGGTCCCATCTACTATCCTTCTGACCCTATGTAGCCAGGTCCCATTTACTATCCTTCTGACCCTATCTAGCCAGGTCCCATCTACTATCCTTCTTACCCTATGTAGCCAGGTCCCATTTACTATCCTTCTGACCCTATCTAGCCAGGTCCCATCTACTATCCTCCTGACCCTATGTAGCCAGGTCCCATCTCACGATCCTTCTGACCCTATGTAGCCAGGCCTCATCTACTATCCTTCTGACCCTATGTAGCCAGGTCCCATCTACTATCCTTCTGACCCAGGTCCCATCTACTATCCTTCTGACCCTATGTAGCCAGGTCCCATCTACTATCCTTCTGACCCTATGTAGCCAGGTCCCATCTACTATCCTTCTGACCCAGGTCCCATCTACTATCCTCCTGACCCTATGTAGCCAGGTCCATCTACTATCCTTCTGACCCTATGTAGCCAGGTCCCATCTACTATCCTTCTGACCCTATGTAGCCAGGTCCCATCTACTATCCTTCTGACCCTATGTAGCCAGGTCCCATCTACGATCCTTCTGACCCTATGTAGCCAGGTCCCATCTACTATCCTTCTGACCCTATGTAGCCAGGTCCCATCTACTATCCTTCTGACCCAGGTCCATCTACTATCCTTCTGACCCTATGTAGCCAGGTCCATCTACTATCCTTCTGACCCCATGTAGCCTGGTCCATCTACGATCCTTCTGACCCTATGTAGCCAGGTCCCATCTACTATCCTTCTGACCCTATGTAGCCAGGTCCATCTACTATCCTTCTGACCCTATGTAGCCAGGTCCCATCTACTATCCTTCTGACCCAGGTCCATCTACTATCCTTCTGACCCTATGTAGCCAGGTCCATCTACTATCCTTCTGACCCTATGTAGCCAGGTCCATCTACTATCCTTCTGACCCTATGTAGCCAGGTCCCATCTACTATCCTTCTGACCCTATGTAGCCAGGTCCATCTACTATCCTTCTGACCCTATGTAGCCAGGTCCCATCTACGATCCTTCTGACCCTATGTAGCCAGGTCCCATCTACTATCCTTCTGACCCTATGTAGCCAGGTCTCATCTACTATCCTTCTGACCCTATGTAGCCAGGTCCCATCTACTATCCTTCTGACCCTATGTAGCCAGGTCCCATCTACGATCCTTCTGACCCTATGTAGCCAGGTCCCATCTATTATCCTTCTAATCCTATGTAGCCAGGTCCCATCTACGATCCTTCTGACCCTATGTAGCCAGGTCCCATCTACTATCCTTCTGACCCTATGTAGCCAGGTCCCATCTACGATCCTTCTGACCCTATGTAGCCAGGTCCCATCTACTATCCTTCTGACCCTATGTAGCTAGGTCCCATCTACTATCCTTCTGACCCTATGTAGCCAGGTCCATCTACTATCCTTCTGACCCTATGTAGCCAGGTCCCATCTACTATCCTTCTGACCCTATGTAGCCAGGTCCCATCTACTATCCTTCTGACCCAGGTTCATCTACTATCCTTCTGACCCTATGTAGCCAGGTCCATCTACTATCCTTCTGACCCTATGTAGCCAGGTCCCATCTACTATCCTTCTGACCCTATGTAGCCAGGTCCCATCTACTATCCTTCTGACCCTATGTAGCCAGGTCCCATCTACTATCCTTCTGACCCTATGTAGCCAGGTCCATCTACTATCCTTCTGTCCCAGGTCCATCTACTATCCTTCTTACCCTATACAGCCAGGTCCATCTACTATCCTTCTGACCCTATGTAGCCAGGTCCATCTACTATCCTTCTGACCCAGGTCCATCTACTATCCTTCTGACCCTATGTAGCCAGGTTCCATCTACTATCCTTCTGACCCAGGTCCCATCTACTATCCTTCTGACCCTATGTAGCCAGGTCCATCTACTATCCTTCTGACCCTATGTAGCCAGGTTCCATCTACTATCCTTCTGACCCAGGTCCCATCTACTATCCTTCTGTCCCTATGTAGCCAGGTCCATCTACTATCCTTCTGACCCTATGTAGCCAGGTTCCATCTACTATCCTTCTGACCCAGGTCCCATCTACTATCCTTCTGACCCTATGTAGCCAGGTCCCATCTACTATCCTTCTGACCCTATGTAGCCAGGTCCCATCTACTATCCTTCTGACCCTATGTAGCCAGGTCCCATCTACTATCCACCTGACCCTATGTAGCCAGGTCCCAACTACTATCCTTCTGACCCTATGTAGCCAGGTCCCAACTACTATCCTTCTGACCCTATGTAGCCAGGTCCCATCTACTATCCTTCTGACCCTATGTAGCCAGGTCCCATCTACTATCCTTCTGACCCAGGTCCATCTACTATCCTTCTGACCCTATGTAGCCAGGTCCCATCTACTATCCTTCTGACCCTATGTAGCCAGGTCCCATCTACTATCCTTCTGACCCAGGTCCCATCTACTATCCTTCTGACCCTATGTAGCCAGGTCCCATCTACTATCCACCTGACCCTATGTAGCCAGGTCCCAACTACTATCCTTCTGACCCTATGTAGCCAGGTCCCAACTACTATCCTTCTGACCCTATGTAGCCAGGTCCCATCTACTATCCTTCTGACCCTATGTAGCCAGGTCCCATCTACTATCCTTCTGACCCAGGTCCATCTACTATCCTTCTGACCCTATGTAGCCAGGTCCCATCTACTATCCTTCTGACCCTATGTAGCCAGGTCCCATCTACTATCCTTCTGACCCAGGTCCCATCTACTATCCTTCTGACCCTATGTAGCCAGGTCCCATCTACTATCCACCTGACCCTATGTAGCCAGGTCCCAACTACTATCCTTCTGACCCTATGTAGCCAGGTCCCAACTACTATCATTCTGACCCTATGTAGCCAGGTCCCATCTACTATCCTTCTGACCCTATGTAGCCAGGTCCATCTACTATCCTTCTGACCCTATGTAGCCAGGTCCATCTACTATCCTTCTGACCCTATGTAGCCAGGTCCATCTACTATCCTTCTGACCCTATGTAGCCAGGTCCCATCTACTATCCTTCTGACCCAGGTTCATCTACTATCCTTCTGACCCTATGTAGCCAGGTCCCATCTACTATCCTTCTGACCCTATGTAGCCAGGTCCCATCTACTATCCTTCTGACCCTATGTAGCCAGGTCCCATCTACTATCCTTCTGACCCTATGTAGCCAGGTCCCATCTACTATCCTTCTGACCCAGGTTCATCTACTATCCTTCTGACCCTATGTAGCCAGATCCCATCTACTATCCTTCTGACCCAGGTCCATCTACTATCCTTCTGATCCTATGTAGCCAGGTCCCATCTACTATCCTTCTGACCCTATGTAGCCAGGTCCCATCTACTATCCTTCTGACCCTATGTAGCCAGGTCCCATCTACTATCCTTCTGACCCTATGTAGCCAGGTCCATCTACTATCCTTCTGACCCTATGTAGCCAGGTCCCATCTACTATCCTTCTGTCCCTATGTAGCCAGGTCCCATCTACTATCATTCTGACCCTATGTAGCCAGGTCCCATCTACTATCCTTCTGACCCTATGTAGCCAGGTCCCATCTACTATCCTTCTGTCCCTATGTAGCCAGGTCCCATCTACTATCCTTCTGACCCTATGTAGCCAGGTCCCATCTACTATCCTTCTGACCCTATGTAGCCAGGTCCCATCGACTATCCTTCTGACCCCATGTAGCCAAGTCTCATCTACTATCCTTCTGACCCAGGTCCATCTACTATCCTTCTGACCCTATGTAGCCAGGTCCCATCGACTATCCTTCTGACCCCATGTAGCCAAGTCTCATCTACTATCCTTCTGACCCAGGTCCATCTACTATCCTTCTGACCCAGGTCCATCTACTATCCTTCTGACCCAGGTCCCATCTACTATCCTTCTGACCCTATGTAGCCAGGTCCCATCTACTATCCTTCTGACCCTATGTAGCCAGGTCCCATCTACTATCCTTCTGACCCAGGTCCCATCTACTATCCTTCTGACCCCATGTAGCCAGGTCCCATCTACTATCCTTCTGACCCTATGTAGCCAGGTCCATCTACTTTTTAACTCCTCACAAGTGTGGCTTGTTCGGTATCTGCTGTGAAGGAAACTACTGCATTGATTAAGGCATGTCATCCAGCAAAGGCAGCAGCGCCGTCATCAACTACGGAGTTGGGGAGACACGTGAACTGTGATAACTACAGTGGCCAAAACAGGAACAAGTTTGTTCTCTGGTATTGTGTCTGATGGACCATGCACAACTTCATCACACTCTGGCCCTTCACTTCCTGATCACAGGCCACACCAAGTCTTACCCCCCGACTAGCGGCGCATCAGAAAGACCAGAGACTGAGATGGCTGCTGCTGTGAAGGACAGCTCTGTGACAGGGGTCAACATCCCACAGCTGGTTGGACTGGAGGACGGTACCGTACCAGCACTTTAGGTGAGGTATGAGGTATGAGGTTATTCTCCTTATCTAAACTCGGAAGGTGAATTGATGTTGTGCAAGGTTGTCATGTCTTCTACATTTTGTTTAGTTATTTCCTGTTTTACAGCTTCGATGCTCTGAAGCCTGGTGTTGGGACTCAGTCGGGACCAGGTTTCAGCCGCTGCGCAACGCTGACATCCTTCCTCCCATAGATGGTCTGCCTGTACAAGCATCACCTGGACTGGACACAGCTTGACAATCTGATATTTTTGAGAAGATCAGAGAGTTTTGCGACGAAGAATCTACGGACATCACACGCCCTGCACCAAAAGTCAAGGGCAGGAAAGAAACAGGCTCTCCGAAAATAGATTCCCTTGTTCATGCGTGGTTCGGACGGACCAGTTCACCACTGGGGGAAAGTTCCCAGTCAGCACTATCAGCAGTGCCTCTATTCACATAACTCTCTCCTTACACACACGCTATAAGGGACTGCTACTATTTATTATTTTATCCCGCTGCTTAGCTACATTACCCCTGATTATAATGCTTATAACTACCTCATCAATCACCAGAATCACTGATATGGCGTTGTACATACTTTATGTTATTCCTTACTGACATTAATACTTGTTCTGTTTTTATTTATATTGATATTGCTAATATGCAAGTAACCATTTCGCTGAGACAACAGTAGATCACAGTCAGCCATCTTAACATAGCTACTGTATGCGGGACAAACACAGTCAGCCATCTTAACATAGCTACTGTATGTGGGACAAACACAGTCAGCCATCTTAACATAGCTACTGTATGCGGGACAAACACAGTCAGCCATCTTAACATAGCTACTGTATGCGGGACAAACACAGTCAGCCATCTTAACATAGCTACTGTATGCGGGACAAACACAGTCAGCCATCTTAACATAGCTACTGTATGTGGGACAAACACAGTCAGCCATCTTAACATAGCTTACTGTATGTGGGACAAACACAGTCAGCCATCTTAACATAGCTACTGTATGTGGGACAAACACAGTCAGCCATCTTAACATAGCTACTGTATGTGGGACAAACACAGTCAGCCATCTTAACATAGCTACTGTATGTGGGACAAACACAGTCAGCCATCTTAACATAGCTACTGTATGTGGGACAAACACAGTCAGCCATCTTAACATAGCTACTGTATGTGGGACAAACACAGTCAGCCATCTTAACATAGCTACTGTATGTGGGACAAACACAGTCAGCCATCTTAACATAGCTACTGTATGTGGGACAAACACAGTCAGCCATCTTAACATAGCTACTGTATGTGGGACAAACACAGTACTCATAGTCACAGTGAGTGCATTTTTAGAGACAAGCGGATAAGGTTGAATTTCACACACGGTATAAACACACACGTACAGTTTGCGGACGGTAGTGTGTTGTGATTGACAAAGCATCTGTCTGTCTGTTGTGTTGTGTTGATCTGGTTTTGTTTATGCTTGTGGAAAGAGCAGAGGGACCTCTCCACGACGTTCCTGTTAGTGGCATGTTATGTCGCCGTCAGCTGATCTGGGGAGAGAGAAACCTAATCCGAACGTTTAGAAAGTGCTAAGCAACCCCTCGTTCCCTCAATCAGAAACAGTTTGACTCTCACAGCAGCAGTGTGTGTGTGTGTGTGTGTGTGTGTGTGTGTGTGTGTGTGTGTGTGTGTGTGTGTGTGTGTGTGTGTGTGTGTGTGTGTGTGTGTGTGTGTGTGTGACCTTGACATCAGCAGGCAACACTCACATTAGGACTTAATTACACCTGCATACCAGAGTCATGTGTTTAGAGTCAAAACATTGAAGTTTCTGCATTATGATGCATTTACCTAAAACTACAACATTCTATAACAGT
>NW_027014631.1:0-13151 GCF_036934945.1 Oncorhynchus masou masou | reverse complement strand
GGAGGGTAAGGGGACGTATAGAGGGAGGGAGGGGGACGTATAGGGAGGGAGGTAAGGGAACATATAGGGAGGGAGGGAGGGGGATGTATAGGGAGGGAGGGAGTTAAGGGGACGTATAGGGAGGAGGGAGGTAAGGGAACATATAGGGAGGGAGGGAGGTAAGGGAACATATAGGGAGGGAGGGAGGTAAGGGAACATATAGGGAGGGAGGGAGTTAAGGGGACGTATAGGGAGGAGGGAGGAGGTAAGGGGACGTATAGGGAGGGAGGGAGGTAAGGGGACGATAGGGAGGAGGGAGTTAAGGGGATGTATAGGGAGGGAGGTAAGGGGACGTATAGGGAGGGAGGGAGGTAAGGGGACGTATAGGGAGGGAGGTAAGGGGACGTATAGGGAGGGAGGTAGGGGGATGTATAGGGAGGGAGGGAGGTAAGGGGACGTATAGGGAGGGAGGGGAGGTAAGGGGACGAATAGGGAGGGGAGTTAAGGGGACGTATAGGGAGGGAGGGAGGTAAGGGATGTATAGGGAGGGAGGGAGGTAAGGGGACGTATAGGGAGGGAGGTAAGGGGATGTATAGGGAGGGAGGGAGGTAAGGGGACGTATAGGGAGGGAGGGAGGTAAGGGGACGTATAGGGAGGGGAGGTAAGGGGACGATAGGGGAGGGAGGTAAGGGGACGTATAGGAGGGAGGAGGTAAGGGGACAGTATAGGGAGGGAGGGAGAGTATAGGGGGAGCGTAGGTAGAGAGGGAGGGAGGTAAGGGGACGTATAGGGAGGGAGGGCAGGGGACGATAGGAGGAGGTAAGGGGCGTATAGGGAGGGTAAGGGGACGTATAGGGAGGGAGGGAGTGTAAGGGGGACGTAGACGTAGGGAGGGAGAGGTACGGGGACGTATAGGGAGGGGAGGGGAGGTAAGGGGATGTATAGGGAGGGAGGTAAGGGGACGTATAGGGAGGAGGTAAGGGGACGTATAGGGAGGGAGGAGGGAGGTAAGGGGTCGTATAGGGAGGGAGGGAGGGAGGTAAGGGGTCGTATAGGGAGGGAGGGAGGTGAGGGGATGTATAGGGAGGGAGGTAAGGGGACGTATAGGGAGGGAGGTAAGGGGACGTATAGGGAGGGGAGGGAGGTAAGGGGTCGATAGGGAGGGAGGTAAGGGGACGTATAGGGAGGGAGGGAGGTAAGGGGACGTATAGGGAGGGAGGTAAGGGGACGTATAGGGAGGGGGAGGTAAGGGGGACGTATAGGGAGGAGGGAGGGAGGTAAGGGGACGTATAGGGAGGGGAGGTAAGGGGACGTATGGGAGGGAGGTAAGGGGACGATAGGGAGGAGGTAAGGGGACGTATAGGGAGGGAGGGAGGTAAGGGGTCGTATAGGGAGGGAGGTAAGGGGACGTATGGGAGGGAGGGAGGTAAGGGGACGTATAGGGAGGGAGGAGGGGGATGTATAGGGAGGGAGGGAGGTAAGGGGACGTATAGGGAGGGAGGGAGGTAAGGGGACGTATAGGGAGGGAGGGAGGGGGATGTATAGGGAGGGAGGGAGGTAAGGGGACATATAGGGAGGGGAGGGAAGTAAGGGGACGTATAGGGAGGGAGGTAAGGGGACGTATAGGGAGGGAGGTAAGGGGACGATAGGGAGGGAGGTAAGGGACGATAGGGAGGGAGGTAAGGGGACGTATAGGGAGGGGGAGGTAAGGGGACGAGTAGGGAGGGAGGTAAGGGGACGTATAGGGAGGGAGGGAGGGGGATGTATAGGGAGGGAGGGAGGTAAGGGGACGATAGGGAGGGAGGTAAGGGGACGTAGTAGGGAGGGAGGGAGGTAAGGGGACGTATAGGGAGGAGGAGGTAAGGGGACGATAGGGAGGGAGGTAAGGGGACGATAGGGAGGAGGTAAGGGGGTAAGGGAGGGAGGTAAGGGGACGATAGGAGAGGGAGGTGAGGGGGACGTATAGGGAGGGAGGGAGGTAAGGGGACGTATAGGGAGGGAGGGAAGTAAGGGGACGTAGTAGGGAGGGAGGTAAGGGGACGTATAGGGAGGGAGGTAAGGGGACGTATAGGGAGGGAGGGAGGTAAGGGGACGTATAGGGAGGGAGGGAGGTAAGGGGACGTATAGGGAGGGAGGGAGGTAAGGGGACGTATAGGGAGGAGGGAGGTAAGGGGACGTATAGGGAGGGAGGTAAGGGGACGTATAGGGAGGGGGGGAGGGAGGTAAGGGGTCGTATAGGGAGGGAGGGAGGTAAGGGGACGTATAGGGAGGGAGGTAAGGGGACGTATAGGGAGGGAGGGAGGTAAGGGGACGATAGGGAGGGAGGAGTAAGGGGACGTATAGGGAGGGAGGTAAGGGGACGTATGGAGGGAGGGAGGTAAGGGGACGTATAGGGAGGGAGGTAAGGGGACGATAGGGAGGGAGGGAGGTAGGGAGTAGGGAGGGAGGTAAGGGGACGTATAGGGAGGGGAGGTAAGGGGACGTATAGGGAGGGAGGTAAGGGGACGTATAGGGAGGGAGGTAAGGGGACGTATAGGGAGGGAGGGAGGTAAGGGGACGTATAGGGAGGGAGGTAAGGGGACGTATAGGGAGGGAGGGAGGTAAGGGGACGTATAGGGAGGGGAGGGAGGTAAGGGGACGTATAGGGGAGGGAGGTAAGGGGACGTATAGGGAGGGAGGTAAGGGGACGTATAGGGAGGGAGGTAAGGGGACGTATAGGGAGGGAGGGAGGGGAGGTAAGGGGACGTATAGGGAGGGAGGGAGGTAAGGGGACGTATAGGAGGGAGGGAGGTAAGGGGACGTATAGGGAGGGAGGGAGGTAAGGGGACGTATAGGGAGGGAGGGAGGTAAGGGGACGATAGGGAGGGAGGTAAGGGGACGTATAGGGAGGGAGGGAGGGAGGTAAGGGGACGTATAGGGAGGGAGGGAGGTAAGGGGACGATAGGGAGGGAGGTAAGGGGACGTATAGGGGAGGGAGGGAGGGAGGTAAGGGGACGTATAGGGAGGGAGGGAGGTAGGGACGTATAGGGAGGGAGGGAGGTAAGGGGACGTATAGGGAGGGAGGTAAGGGGACGGGAGTAGGGAGGGAGGGAGGTAAGGGGACGATAGGGAGGGAGGGAGGTAAGGGGACGTATAGGGAGGGAGGTAAGGGGACGTATAGGGAGGAGGGAGGTAAGGGGATGTATAGGGAGGGAGGAGGTAAGGGGACGATAGGGAGGGAGGGAGGTAAGGGGACGTATAGGGAGGGAGGTAAGGGGACGTATAGGGAGGGAGGGAGGTAAGGGGACGGGAGTAGGGAGGGAGGGAGGTAAGGGGACGTATAGGGAGGGAGGTAAGGGGACGTATAGGGAGGGAGGTAAGGGGACGTGATAGGGAGGGAGGGAGGTAAGGGGACGTGATAGGGAGGGAGGGAGGTAAGGGGACGTATAGGGAGGGAGGGAGGTAAGGGGACGTATAGGGAGGGAGGGAGGTAAGGGGACGTATAGGGAGGGAGGGAGGTAAGGGGACGTATAGGGAGGGAGGTAAGGGGACGATAGAGGGAGGGAGGTAAGGGGACGTATAGGGAGGGAGGTAAGGGGACGTATAGGGAGGGAGGTAAGGGGACGTATAGGGAGGGAGGTAAGGGGACGTATAGGGAGGGAGGGAGGTAAGGGGACGTATAGGGAGGGAGGTAAGGGAACATATAGGGAGGGAGGGGGACGTATAGGGAGGGAGGTAAGGGAACGTATAGGGAGGGAGGGAGGTAGGGGACGTATAGGGAGGGAGGTAAGGGGACGGTAGGGAGGGAGGTAAGGGGACGTATAGGGAGGGGAGGTAAGGGGACGTCTAGGGAGGGAGGTAAGGGACGTATAGGAGGGAGGGAGGTAAGGGGACGTCTAGGGAGGGAGGTAAGGGGACGTATAGGGAGGGAGGTAAGGGGACGTATAGGGAGGGAGGGAGGTAAGGGGACGTCTAGGGAGGGAGGGAGGTAAGGGGACGTATAGGGAGGGAGGGAGGTAAGGGGACGTATAGGGAGGGGAGGTAAGGGGACGTATAGGGAGGGAGGTAAGGGGACGTATAGGGAGGGAGGGAGTTAAGGGGACGTATAGGGAGGGAGGGAGGGGGACAGGGAGGGAGGTAAGGGGACGTATAGGGAGGGAGGGAGGGAGGGGGACAGGGAGGGAGGTAAGGGGACGTATAGGGAGGGAGGGAGGTAAGGGGACGTATAGGGAGGGAGGGAGTTAAGGGGACAGGGAGGGAGGTAAGGGGACGTCTAGGGAGGGAGGGAGGTAAGGGGACGTATAGGGAGGGAGGGAGGTAAGGGGACGTATAGGGAGGGAGGTAAGGGGACGTCTAGGGAGGGAGGGAGGTAAGGGGACGTATAGGGAGGGAGGGAGTTAAGGGGACGTATAGGGAGGGAGGGAGGGAGGTAAGGGGACGTATAGGGAGGGAGGGAGGTAAGGGGACGGATAGGGAGGGAGGGAGGTAAGGGGACGTATAGGGAGGGAGGTAAGGGGACGTATAGGGAGGGAGGTAAGGGGACGATAGGGAGGGGAGGGACGTGGGAGGTAAGGGACGTATAGGGAGGAGGTAAGGGGACGTAGGGAGGGAGGTAAGGGGACGTATAGGGAGGGAGGGAGTAAGGGGACGTATAGGGAGGGAGGTAAGGGGACGTAGTAGGGAGGGAGGGAGGTAAGGGGACGTATAGGGAGGGAGGGAGGGGGTAAGGGAGGCAGGGATAGGGAGGGAGGGAGGTAAGGGGACGTAGGGAGGAGGTAAGGGACGTATAGGAGGGAGGTAAGGGGACGTATAGGGAGGGAGGGAGGTAAGGGGACGTATAGGGAGGGGGAGGGGAGGGACGATAGGGAGGGAGGAGGTAAGGGGACGTATAGGGAGGGAGGGAGGTAAGGGGACGTATAGGGAGGGAGGGAGGTAAGGGGACGTATAGGGAGGGAGGGAGGTAAGGGGACGTATAGGGAGGGAGGGAGGTAAGGGGACGTATAGGGAGGGGAGGGAGGTAAGGGGACGTATAGGGAGGGAGGTAAGGGGACGTATAGGGAGGGAGGTAAGGGGACGTATAGGGAGGGAGGTAAGGGGACGGTAGGGAGGGAGAGGAGGGAGGTAAGGGGACGTATAGGGAGGGAGGGAGGTAAGGGGACGTATAGGGAGGGAGGGAGGTAAGGGGAAGTATAGGGAGGGAGGGAGGTAAGGGGACGTATAGGGAGGGAGGTAAGGGGACGTATAGGGAGGGAGGTAAGGGGACGTATGGGAGGGAGGGAGGGAGGGAGGTAAGGGGACGCGTAGGGAGGGAGGGAGGTAAGGGGACGTATAGGGAGGGGGAGGTAAGGGGACGTATGGAGGGAGGGAGGGAGGGAGGTCAGGGACGTATAGGGAGGGAGGGAGGTAAGGGGACGTATAGGGAGGGAGGGAGGTAAGGGGACGTATAGGGAGGGGAGGTAAGGGGACGTATAGGGAGGGAGGGAGGTAAGGGGACGTATAGGGAGGGAGGGAGGTAAGGGGACGTATAGGGAGGGAGGAGGTAAGGGGACGTATAGGGAGGGAGGGAGGTAAGGGGACGTATAGGGAGGGAGGGAGGTAAGGGGACGTATAGGGAGGGAGGGAGGTAAGGGGACGTATAGGGAGGGAGGTGAGGGGACGTATAGGGAGGGAGGAGGTAAGGGGACGTAAGGGAGGAGTAAGGGGACGTATAGGGAGGGAGGTAAGGGGACGTATAGGGAGGGAGGAGGAGGTAAGGGGACGTATAGGGAGGGAGGGAGTAAGGGGACGTAGTAGGGAGGGAGGTAAGGGGACGTAAGGGAGGTAGGGAGGGGAGGGAGGTAAGGGGACGTATAGGAGAGGAGGTAAGGGGACGTATAGGGAGGGAGGGAGGTAAGGGGACGTATAGGGAGGGAGGTGAGGGGATATAGGGAGGGAGGAGGGACGAGGGAGGGAGGTAAGGGGACGTATAGGGAGGGAGGGAGGTAAGGGGACGTATAGGGAGGGAGGTAAGGGGACGTATAGGGAGGTAAGGGGACGTATAGGGAGGGAGGTAAGGGAACGTATAGGGAGGGAGGGGGAGTGGAGGGAGGTAAGGGGACGATAGGGAGGGAGGGAGGTAAGGAGGGACGTATAGGGAGGGAGGGAGGTAAGGGGGACGTATAGGGAGGGAGGTAGGGAGGTAGGGGACGTGAGAGGGAGGGAGGTAAGGGGACGTATGAGGGAGGGAGGTAGGGAGGGGGACGTATAGGGAGGGAGGTAAGGGGACGGATAGGGAGGGAGGTAAGGGGACATATAGGGAGGAGGTAAGGGAACGTATAGGGAGGGACGGGACGTAGGGAGGGAGGGAGTTAAGGGGACGTATAGGGAGGGAGGGAGTTAAGGGGACGTATAGGGAGGGAGGGAGGTAAGGGGACGTATAGGGAGGGAGGTAAGGGACGTATAGGGAGGGAGGTAAGGGACGTATAGGGAGGGAGGGAGGTAAGGGGACGTATAGGGAGGGAGGTAAGGGGACGTATAGGGAGGGAGGTAAGGGGACGTATAGGGAGGGAGGGAGGTAAGGGGATGTCTAGGGAGGGAGGTAAGGGGACGATAGGGAGGGAGGGAAGTAAGGGGATGTCTAGGGAGGGAGGTAAGGGGACGTATAGGGAGGGAGGTAAGGGACGTATAGGGAGGGAGGGAGGTAAGGGGACGTCTAGGGAGGGAGGGAGGTAAGGGGACATGATAGGGAGGGAGGGAGGTAAGGGGATGTCTAGGGAGGGGAGGTAAGGGGACGATAGGGAGGGAGGTAAGGGGACGTATAGGGAGGGAGGGAGGTAAGGGGGTCGTATAGGGAGGGAGGGAGGTAAGGGGACGTATAGGGAGGGAGGGGGACGTATAGGGAGGGGAGGGAGTTAAGGGGACGGTATAGGGAGGGAGGTCAGGGACGTAGGGAGGAGGAGGTAAGGGGACGATAGGGAGGGAGGAGGTAAGGGGACGTATAGGGAGGGAGGGGGGACGTTAGGGAGGGAGGAGGTAAGGGGACGATAGGGAGGGAGGGAGGTCAGGGGACGTATAGGGAGGGAGGGGAGGTAAGGGGACGTATAGGGAGGGAGGGAGGTAAGGGGACGTATAGGGAGGGAGGTAAGGGGACGCTCTAGGGAGGGAGGGGAGGTAAGGGGACGTAGAGGGAGGGGAGGGAGGTAAGGGGACGTGATAGGGAGGGAGGTAAGGGGACGCCTAGGGAGGGAGGGAGTTAAGGGGACGTATAGGAGGGAGGGAGGGGATGTAAGGGGACGTATAGGGAGTGAGGGAGGGAGGTAAGGGGACGTATAGGGAGGGAGGGAGGTAAGGGGACGTAGTAGGGAGGGAGGTAAGGGGACGTATAGGGAGGGAGGGAGTTAAGGGACGTATAGGGAGGGAGGGAGGGTAAGGGGGACGTATAGGGAGGGAGGAGTTAAGGGGACGTATAGGGAGGGAGGGAGTAAGGGCGATGATAGGGAGGGAGGTAAGGGGACGTATAGGGAGGGGGAGGGGGAGGTAAGGGGACGTATAGGGAGGGAGGTAAGGGGACGTATAGGGAGGGAGGGAGGTAAGGGGACGTAGTAGGGAGGGAGGGAGGGGACGATAGGGAGGGAGGTAAGGGACGTGATAGGGAGGGAGGGAGGTAAGGGGATGTATAGGGAGGGAGGGAGTAAGGGGATGTATAGGGAGGGAGGGAGAGTAAGGGGACGTCTAGGGAGGGAGGTAAGGGGACGAGTAGGGAGGGAGGTAAGGGGACGTATAGGGAGTGGGAGGGTAAGGGGACGATAGGGAGGGGGAGGAGGTAAGGGGACGTGAGTAGGGAGGGAGGGAGGTAAGGGGATGTCGAGGGAGGGGAGGTAAGGGGACGATAGCAGGGAGGGGAGGGGGTACGGGACGCTAGGGAGGGAGGGAGGTAAGGGTCGGGTAGGGAGGGAGGTGGCAGGGACGGTGAGGAGATCGGGTAGGGAGGTTGGGGGACGCCTAGGGAGGGGACGGTAAGGGGGACGGGAGGTAGGAGGGGACGCGCTAGGGAGGGAGGTAAGGGACGGTAGGAGGGACGGTAGGGAGGGCGTATGGGAGTTGAGGGGACGTAGGGGAGGGACGGATGGGGATGTGTAGGGAGGAGGTAAGGGGACGTGATCGGAGGGAGGGAGGTAAGGGGACGTTGATAGGAGGAGGGAGGTAAGGGGACGAGATAGGGAGGGAGGGAGGTAAGGGGACGCCTAGAGGGAGGGAGGGAGGGAGGGGTGGGACGTATAGGGAGTGGAGGGAGGTAAGGGGACGTCTAGAGGAGGGAGGTAAGGGGACGGGAGTAGAGGAGGGGAGGGAAGGGACGCCTGGGAGGTCGAGGGCGGGGAGGTAAGGGGACGATAGGGAGGAGTGGGAGGTAGAGGGAGGTGTAAGGGGGGAGGGAGGGGAGTGGTAGGGCAGGGAGGTGAGGGGACGGATGCGAGGGGAGGGAGGTAAGGGGACGGGAGTAGGGAGAGGAGGTAAGGGGACGATAGAGGGGAGGGAGGTAAGGGGACGATAGGAGGAGGGAGGTAAGGGGACGATAGGGAGGGAGGGAGGGAAGGGGAGACGTATAGGAGGGAGGCAGGGAGTAAGGAGGGAGGGAGGTAAGGGGACGGGGAGTAGGGAGGGAGGGAGGTAAGGGGACGTGGAGTAGGGAGGGAGGGTAAGGGGATCGAGTGGGAGGGAGGGAGGTAAGGGGACGACTAGGGAGGGAGGGAGGAAGGGACGACAGGGAGGGAGGTAAGGGGACCGTCTAGGGAGGGAGGGAGGTAAGGGGACGTGTGATAGGGAGGGAGGGAGGTAAGGGGACGTGGAGTAGGGGAGGGAGGGAGGTAAGGGGACGTTAGGGAGGGAGGTAAGGGGGACGGGATAGGGAGGGAGGGAGGTAAGGGGACGATAGGGAGGGAGGGAGGTAAGGGGACGATACAGGGAGGGAGGGAGGTAAGGGGGACGAGTAGGGAGGAGGGTAAGGGGACGATAGGGAGGGAGCGAGTTAAGGGGGAGGGAGGGAGGTAAGGGGACGGGGAGAAGGGAGGGAGGGAGGTAAGGGGACGGAGTAGGAGGGAGGGAGGTAAGGGAATGATAGGGAGGGAGGTAAGGGACGAGGAGGGAGGTGGGTGGGTGGGACGCCTAGGGAGGGAGGGAGGGAGGGGACGGATAGGGGAGGGAGGGAGGTAAGGGGATGTCTGGGAGGGAGGGAGGTAAGGGGATGTATGGGGAGGAGGGAAGTAAGGGGATGTCTAGGGAGGGAGGTAAGGGGACGTCTAGGGGAGGGAGGGAGGTAAGGGGACGTATAGGGGAGGAGGGGGAGGGAGGTAAGGGGACGTCTAGGGAGGGAGGTAAGGGACGTATAGGGAGGGAGGAGTGAGGGGACGTATAGGGGAGGGAGGGAGGTAGGGGACGTATAGGGAGAGGGAGGTAAGGGGACGTATAGGGAGGGAGGTAAGGGGACGTATAGGGAGAGGAGGTAAGGGGACGTATAGGGAGGGAGGGGGACGTATAGGGAGGGAGGGAGTTAAGGGGACGTATAGGGAGGGAGGGAGGGGGGACGTATAGGGAGGGAGGTAAGGGGACGTATAGGGAGGGGAGGTAAGGGAACGTATAGGGAAGGAGGTAAGGACGTATAGGGAGGGAGGTAAGGGGACGTATAGGGAGGGAGGTAAGGGAACGTAGGGGAGGGAGGGGATAGGGAGGGAGGGAGTTAAGGGGACGTATAGGGAGGGAGGTAAGGGGGGACGTATAGGGAGGAGGGAGGGGGACGTATAGGGAGGGAGGAGTTAAGGGGATGTATAGGGAGGGAGGGAGGGAGGGAGGTAAGGGGACGTATAGGGAGGGAGGGGAGGAGGTAGGGGACGTATAGGGAGGGAGGGGGAAGTATAGGGAGGGAGGGAGGTAAGGGGACGTATAGGGAGGGAGGAGGTAAGGGGACGTATAGGGGAGGGAGGGAGTAGGGGACGATAGGGAGGGAGGGAGGTAAGGGGATGTATAGGGAGGGAGGTAAGGGGACGTATAGGGAGGGAGGTAAGGGGACGTATAGGGAGGGAGGGAGGTAAGGGGACGTATAGGGAGGGAGTAGAGGGAGGTAAGGGATGTATAGGGAGGAGGTAAGGGGACGTATAGGGGAGGGAGGTAAGGGGACGTATAGGGAGGGAGGGAGGTAAGGGGTCGTATAGGGAGGGGGGAGGTAAGGGGACGTAAGGGAGGGAGGGATAGGGGAGGGGAGGAGGTAAGGGGACGTCAGGGAGGAGGAGGAGGCAAGGGGACGTATAGGGAGGAGGAGGTATGGGGTCGTATATGGGGACGTATAGGGAGGGGAGGTAAGGGACGTATAGGGAGGGAGGGAGGTAAGGGGACGTATAGGGAGGGGAGGGAGGTCAGGGGACGTATAGGGGAGGGAGGTAAGGGGGACGTATATAGGGAGGGAGGGAGGTAAGGGGACGTATAGGGAGGAGGTAAGGGGACGTATAGGGAGGGAGGGGTAAGGGGACGTATAGGGAGGGGAGGGAGGTAAGGGGACGTATAGGGGGGAGAGGGAGGTAAGGGGACGTATAGGGAGGGAGGGAAAGAAGGGGACGTATAGGAGGGAGGGAGGGAGTTAAGGGGACGTATAGGGAGGGGGAGGGAGGTAAGGGGACGTATAGGGAGGGAGGGAGGGGGGGACGTATAGGGAGGGAGGTAAGGGGACGTATAGGGAGGGAGGGAGTTAAGGGACGTATAGGGAGGGAGGGAGGTAAGGGGACGTATAGGGAGGGAGGGAGGGAAGGGGACGTATAGGGAGGGAGGGGGGGACGTATAGGGAGGGAGGGAGGTAAGGGGGACGATAGGGAGAGGGAGGTAAGGGGAGGGGAGGGAGGGGGGACGTATAGGGAGGAGAGGTAAGGGGACGTATAGGGAGGGAGGGAGGGAGTTAAGGGGACGTATAGGGAGGGAGGTAAGGGGACGTATAGGGAGGGAGGAGGTAAGGGGATGTATAGGGAGGGAGGGAAGTTAAGGGGACGTATAGGGAGGGAGGTAAGGGGACGATAGGGAGGGAGGGAGGTAAGGGGACGATAGGGAGGGAGGGAGGGTAAGGAGGGACAGGTATAGGGGAGGGAGGAGAGGGAGGTCAGGGACTCTAGGGAGGGAGGGAGGAGTAAGGGGACGTATAGGGAGGGAGGTAAGGGTTAAGGGGAGGGAGGTAAGGGGGTCGGGAGGAGGGAGGGAGGTAAGGGGACGATAGGGAGTAGGGGAGGGAGGTAAGGGGCGATAGGGAGGGAGGGAGGTAAGGGGGACGTCTAGGGAGGGGGAGGGAGTTAAGGGGACGTATAGGGAGGAGGGAGGGGGGAGCGATAGGGAGGGAGGTAGGGGACGTTAGGAGGGAGGTAAGGGGACGTGGGGAGGGAGGTAAGGGGACGATAGGGAGGGAGGGAGGTAAGGGGACGTATGGGAGGGAGGTAAGGGGACGTATAGGGAGGGAGGAGGTAAGGGGATGTCTAGGGAGGGAGGTAAGGGGACGTAGGAGGGAGGGAGGGAAGTAAGGGGATGTCTAAGGAGGGAGGGAGGTAAGGGGGACGGGAGTAGGGAGGGAGGTAAGGGGACGTATAGGGAGGGAGGGAGGACGGGGACGTATAGGGAGGGAGGTAAGGGGGACGTATAGGGAGGGAGGGAGGTAAGGGGGAGTATAGGAGGGAGGTAAGGGGACGTCTAGGGAGGGAGGTAAGGGGACGTATAGGGAGGAGGGAGGGGGGTCGTATAGGGAGGGAGGGAGGTAAGGGGACGATATAGGGAGGGAGGGGGACGTATAGGGAGGGAGGGAGGACGTATAGGGAGGGAGGTAAGGGAGGGGAGGGAGGGAGAGGGGACGTATAGGGGAGGGGAGGGGAGTTAAGGGGACGTATATGGGAGGGGAGGGTAAGGGGGACGTATAGGGGAGGGAGGTAAGGGGACGTCTAGGGGAGGGAGGGAGGTAGGGGACGTATAGGGAGGGAGGTAAAGGGACGTCTAGGGAGGGAGGGAGGTAAGGGGACGGGGGAGGGAGGGAGTTAAGGGGACGTATGGGGAGGGGAGGAGGTAAGGGGACGTATAGGGGAGGGAGGGGGAGGTAAGGGGACGTATAGGGAGGAGGGAGGTAAGGGGAAGGGGAGGGAGGTATAGGGGAGGAGGTAAGGGGACGTTATAGGGAGGGAGGTAAGGGGACATAGGGAGGGGAGGGAGGTAAGGGGGACGTATAGGGGAGGAGGTAAGGGGACGTATAGGGAGGGAGGGAGGTAAGGGGACGTATAGGGAGGGAGGTAAGGGGACGTATAGGGAGGGAGGGAGGTAAGGGGACGTATAGGGAGGGAGGGAGGTAAGGGGACGTATAGGGAGGGAGGGAGGTAAGGGGACGTATAGGGAGGGAGGGAGGTAAGGGGACGTATAGGGAGGGAGGTAAGGGGACGTATAGGGAGGGAGGGGGGTAAGGGGACGATAGGGAGGGAGAGTAAGGGGACGATAGGGAGGGGAGGGAGGGAGGTAAGGGGACGTCTAGGGAGGGAGGGAGGTAAGGGGATCGCCTAGGAGGTAGGGAGGAAGGGACGTATAGGGAGGGAGGGAGAGGTAAGGGGACGATATGGGGAGGGAGGGAAGGAAGGGGACGATAGGGAGGGAGGAGGTAAGTGGGACGTGATAGGGAGGGAGGGGAGGTAAGGGACGCGTAGGGAGGGAGGTAAGGGGACTATAGGGAGGGGAGGGAGGTAAGGGGACGTATGGAGGGAGGGAGGGAGGGTAAGGGGACGTATAGGGAGAGGTAAGGGGACGATAGGGAGGGAGGTAAGGGACGATAGAGGGAGGGAGGTAAGGGGACATATAGGGGAGGGAGGGAGGTAAGGGGACGTATAGTGAGGGAGGGAGGTAAGGGGACGTATAGGAGGGAGGGGGTAGGGGACGGATAGGAGGGAGGAGGTAAGGGCGACGGGAGTAGGGAGGGAGGTAAGGGTGACGTTGGGGAGGGGAGGGAGGTAAGGGGACGTATAGGGAGGGGAGGTAAGGGACGGATAGGAGGGAGGTAAGGGGACGTATAGGGAGGGAGGGGAGGTAAGGGGACGTATAGGGAGGGAGGTAAGGGGACGGTAGGAGGGAGGTAAGGGACGCCTAGGGAGGGAGGGAGGTAAGGGGACGTTAGGAGGGAGGTAAGGGGACGATAGGAGGGAGGAGGTAAGGGGACG
>NW_027014630.1:0-13155 GCF_036934945.1 Oncorhynchus masou masou | reverse complement strand
ATATAGGGGCGCTCTTTTAATTTCTGGATAAAAAACGTTCCCGTTTAAAACAAGATATTTTGTCACGAAAAGATGCTCGACTATGCATATAATTGACAGCTTTGGAAAGAAAACACTCTGACGTTTCCAAAACTGCAAAGATATTGCCTGTGAGTGCCACAGAACTAATGCTACAGGCTAAACCAAGGTGAAATTTCATACAGGAAATGCCCCAGATTTTGAATGCTCCAATGTCTCCTTATATGGCTGTGAATGCGCCAGGAATGAGCCTACACTTTCTGTCGTTTCCCCAAAGTGTCTGCAGCATTGTGACGTATTTGTAGACATCATTGGAAGATTGACCATAAGAGACTACATTTACCAGGTGTCTGCTTGGTGTCCTCCGTCGAAATTATTGCGCAATCTCCAGCTGCGTCCTTTTTCCATTTGGTTCAGAGGAGAAAGGCAACTGCCACGAATGATTTATCATCGAATAGATATGTGAAAAACACCTTGAGGATTGATTCTAAACAACGTTTGCCATGTTTCTGTCGATATTATGGAGTTAATTTGGAAAAAAGTTCAGGGTTGTAATGACTGAATTTTCGGGGGGTTTTCTTAGCCAAATGTGATGAACAAAACGGAGCGATTTCTCCTACACAAATAATCTTTTTGGAAAAACGGAACATTTGCTATCTAACTGAGAGGCTCCTCATTGAAAACATCCGAAGTTCTTCAAAGGTAAATGATTTTATTTGAATGCTTTTCTTGTTTTTGTGAAAATGTTGCCTGCTGAATGCTATGCTTAATGCTATGCTTGCTATCAATACTCTTACACAAATGCTTGTGTAGCGATGGTTGAAAAGCATATTTTGAAAATCTGAGATGACAGTGTTGTTAACAAAAGGCTAAGCTTGTCTGCCAATCTATTTATTTAATTTCATTTGTGATTTTCATGAATAGTTAATGTTGTGTTATGCTAATGAGCTTGAGGCTATGATTACGCCCCCGGATACGGGATTGCTCGACGCTAGAGGTTAACAAGTCCAATACAGCAAATGAATGTTAAACATATTGTTAATCTACTCATAATGTCCGATTTTTAAAATGTTTTACAGCGAAAACACAACATATATTTATGTTAGATCACCACCAAATCCAAAAACACACACAGCGATATTTCACAGCCAAAGATAGAGTAAAAAAAGCTGAAATATATATAAAATGAATCACTAACCATTGATTATCTCCATCAGATGACACTCATAGGACATCATGTTATACATGTATTGTGTGTTTTGTTCGATAATGTGCATATTTATATAAAAAAATCTCAGTTTACATTGGCGCGTTACGTGCAGTAATGTTTTGATTCCAAAACATCCGGTAATTCTGCAGAAATACTCACAATAAACATTGACAAAAGATGCAAGTGTTATTCACAGAATTAAAGATAAACGTATCTGCTATACTACCGTATTGTCAGATTTTTAAAAAACTTTAAGGAAAAAGAATAATATGAGAACTGCGCCCAGAACCCAAATTAGCCAAAGAAATAGAAGCCATTTTGGCATCAACAGAAGCTACAAAAAACACTATAAATATTCACTTACCTTTGAATATCTTCATCAGAAGGAAGTCCCAGGAATCCCACTCAGTAAAAGATCCTATGCGCCCCTCCTTTATAGTAGAATCATACAACCAGAATCTAAAGATGGTGACATCTTGTGGAAGCCCGAGGAAGTGCATGCACATCCATAACTAACATGGACTTCAAATGGCACTGTTTTGAAAATCGAGTTCTCACTTCCTGTTTGGATTTCTTCTCAGGTTTTTGTCTGCCATATGAGTTATGTTATACTCACAGACATAATGCAAAGAGTTTTAGAAACGTCGGGGTGTTTTCTATCCACCAGTAATAATATGCAAAACAAAGAAAAACAGAGCCTCAAAAATCCTGCTCATTTCCTGGTTGCAGTTTCATCTTGGTTTTGCCTCTAGCTTCTGTTCTGGGGCACTCACAGACAATATCTTTGCAGTTCTGGAAACATCAGAGTGTTTTCTTTCCAAAGCTATCAATTATATGCATAGTCGAGCATCTTTTTGTGACAAAATATTGCGCTTAAAACGGGCACGTCTTTTTATCCAAAAATGAACTAGCGCCCCCATAGATTTAACAGGTTAAAGTGTGAAAGTTAAATATTTCCTCAAAATATTTTTTAATTTTCCGCGCCACCTTTTCAGCTGAATGGGGGGGTGTTCCTTTTGAGGGACTCCTAGCCATAACAAGTTTTAATCAAAACGCAACAGAACACTGGAACAAAACAATATATGTAAATTAACGAAACAGTCCTGTGTGGCAACAAGCACTGACACGGAAGACAAACACCCACAACTCAAAAGTGAAACCAGGCTACCTAAGTATGATTCTCAATCAGAGACAACGATTGACAGCTGCCTCTGATTGAGAACCATACTAGGCCGAACACAGAAATCCCAAATTATAGAAAAACGAACATAGACAACCCACCCAACTCCGCCCTGACCATACTAAAACAAAGACATAACAAGGGAACTAAGGTCAGAACGTGACAAGAAGGATAGTGTGAATGGTAGAAAATGAACCAAGGATAACTGCCAAAGAGTTACAAGCTGAACCCCAAGGTGAAGGTACGTCAGTTTCTGATCGCACCATCTGTCGCTTGTTGAGGGAATGTGGGCTCCATGTAAGACGACCCAGGATGACACAATTTTCGAAAGGAAAACATAAAAAGCCAGACTGGTATTTTGACAATCCTTCTGGGAGAGTGTCCTTTGGACAGATGAGTCAAAACTGGAACTTTTTGGCAAGTGACATCTGCTCTATGTTCACAGACAAAGAAATGAAGTTTTCAAAGAAGAGAACAACATACCTACAGTGAAACATGGAGGAGGCTCGGTTCTGTTCTGGGGCTGCTTTGCTGCGCCTGGCACAGGGTGCCTTGAATCTGTCCAGGGCACAATGAAATCTCAAGACTATCAAGGCATTCTGGAGTGAAATGTACTGCCCAGGTCATGTGTCCTCCAACAGGATAATGATCCAAAACACTCAAGGATGGATATGAACAAAACATGGACTATTCTAAAGTGACCTTCTATGAGTCCTCATCTGAATCATATCTAACATTTTTGGAAAGAGCTGAAGCTTGCAGTCTGGAGAAGGCGCCCATAAAACCTGAGACAGCTGGTGCAGTTTGCTCAGGAAGAGTGGGCCAAACTACCTGTTAACAGGTGCAGAAGTCTCATTGAGAGCTGCAGAAAACGCTTGATTGCAGTGATTGCCTCTAAAGGTTGTGCAACAAAATATTAGGTTATGGGTCTTGTAATTTTTGTCCATGCCATTTATTTGTTTTATTATTTTCAAAATTATGTTGAATAAAAAATCAAAAGCAAAGTCTGATTTCTATCAAATATAGAATAAACAATGGTGGATGCTAATTACTTTTGTCAGTTTCAAGTTATTTCAGAGAAATAAACCGCGGCTCTAGCAGGGCGCTGACACCAGCCTCGGAGATGACCGGGAGGGCGAGGCGCAGGGAGATCCGTACGAAGACGGTGGAACTCCTGCAGCATTGAAGGGTCCAACACCTCCTCGACCGGAACCCAGCACCTTTCCTTTGCACCGTAGCCCTCCCACTCCACGAGATACTGAAGGCCCCTCGCCCGATGCCTCGAATCCAATATGGAGCGAAAGGACTACGCTGGGGCCCCTCGATGTCCAGAGGGGGCGAAGGAACCTCCCGCACCTCAGACTCCTGGAGCAGGCCAGCCACCACCGGCCTGAGGAGAGACACATGGAACGAGGGGTTAATACGGTAATCGGGTGGAAGCTGCAACCTATAACAAACCTCGTTCACTCTCCTCAGGACTGTAAATGGCCCCACAAAAAGCGGACCCAGCTTCCGACAGGGCAGGCGGAGGGGCAGGATTTGGGTCGAGAGCCAGATCCAGGCTCACTGCGGTGACGGTCTGAATTCTCTTTTTGACGCAGCACAGCCCGCTGAAGGTGAACACGGGCAGCTTCCCATGTCTCATCCGCGCGCCTGAACCAGTTGTCCACCGCAGGAGCCTCCGGCTGGTACCCCAGTACGCACTGGAAGGGAGAGAGGTTAGTGGAGGAGTGGCGAAGCGAGTTCTGTGCCAAACAAGGCAGTCTGTAAGGCTGTAGGGAGACAAGGCAGAGGGAGGAGATGACAGGACTTAGAGAACCGATCCACAACGACCAGGATCGCGGTGTTACCCTGTGAGAGGGGAGATCGATAAGAAAATCCACCGACAGGTGCGACCAAGGCCGTTGTGGAACGGGTAAGGGGTGTAGCTTCCCTCTGGGCAGGTGCCTAGGAGCCTTGCACTGGGTGCACACCGAGCAGGAGGAAACATAAACCCTCACGTCCTTAGCCAAGGTAGGCCACCAGTACCTCCCGCTCAAAAAGCGCACTGTCCGACCGATCCCAGGATAACCAGAGGAGGGTGACGTGTGAACCCAATAGATCAACCGGTCACGAACAGCAGACAGGTCGCACAGACGCCCAGCTGGACACTGGACGGGAGCGGGCTCTGCACGTAATGCCTGCTCAATGTCCGCGTCCAGTTCCCACATTACCGGCGCCACCAGGCAGGAGGCGGGGAGTATGGGAGTGGGATCCATGGGCCGCTCCTCTGTGTCATACTGCCGGGACAATGTGTCTGCCTTCAAGTTCTGGAAGCCTGGTCTGTCGGAAAGGATGAACACAAAACGGGTGAAAAACATGGCCCACCTTGCCTGGCAAGGTTTCAGTCTCCTCGCTGCCCAGATGTACTCCAGATTGTGTTGGTCAGTCCAGATGAGAAAAGGGTGTTTAGCCCCCTCAAGCCAATGTCTCTACGCCTTCAAGGCCTTGATAAAAGCCACATCATAGTTTAGGTCCGCCGGGCTGAGCTTCTTCGAGAAGAAGGCACAGGGGCGGAGCTTAGGTGGTGTACCCGAGGGCCGGGAGAGCACAGCTCCTATCCAAGCCTCGGACGCACCCACCTCCACAATGAACGCCAAAGAGGGATCCGGATGGACCAGCGCGGGAGCCGAGGTAAACAGGTGACCAAAAGCCCTGTCCACCTCAGCCGACCACTACAAACGTACTGAGTCCCCATTTGGCAGTGAGGTCCCTGACCAAAACCCCGGATAAATCTCCCATAGTAGTTGGCAAACCCTAAGAATCACTTCATCTCCTTTACCCTGGTGGGAGTCGGCCAATTACGCACGGCTGAAATGCGTGCGTAATTGAGGTGGAAATGCCTTACCCTAGGAAGGGGATGGACTGCTGGAAGAACAGGCGTTTCTCAGCCTTGACGTACAGGTCATGTTCCAACAGGCGACCAAGCTCCCTGCGCACCAGGGACACATGCTCGGCGTGTGTAGCGGAGTATGTCAGAATGTCATCAATATACACCACTACACCCTACCTGTGCAGGTCCCTGAAAATCTCATCTACAAAGGCTTGGAAAACTGATGGCGCATTCATCAACCCAAACGGCATGATGAGGTACTCATAGTGCCCTGAGGTGGTACTGAAAGCCGTCTACCACTCGCCTCCCTCCCGGATACGCACCAGGTTGTAAGTGCTCCTGAGATTTAGTTTGGTGAAGAAGTGCATTGACTCAATCGCTGTGGCTATGAGTGGTAGCGGGTAACAAAACCTCCCAGTGATCTGGTTCAGACCTCTATAGTCTAAACACGGGCACACACCTCCCTCTTTCTTCTTCACAAAAATAAACTCAAGGAGGCGGTTGAAGTGGAGGACCGAATGTACCCCTGACATAGGGATTTGGAGACAAATGTTTCCATAGCCGCCGTCTCCGCCTTTGAGAGGGGACTCCTTGGAAGTGCAGCGTCTACCAGGAGATCTATCGCACAATCACCCCGTCGATGGGGTGGTAATTGAGTTGCCTTCTTTTTGGATAAGGCGAGAGCCAAATCGGCATATTCAGGGGGAATGCGCATGGTGGAGACCTGGTCTGGACTTTCCACCATAGTAGCACCAACGGAAACCCCTAAACACCTACCTGAGCACTCTCACAACCACCCCGTGAGAGCCCTCTGTTTCCAAGAAACAGTGGGGTCATGACAAGCTAACCAGGGTAGGCCTAGCACCATGGGAAACGCAGGAGAGTCAATAAGGAAAAGACTAATTCTCACCTTGTGACCTCGTTGCGTCAACATGCCCAGAGGAGCGGTGGTCTCCCTAATCAACCCTGACCCTAATGGTTGACTATCTAAGGAGTCAACGGGGAAAGGCACAACCACGGGAACAGTGGCGATCCCTAAACTATGGGCGAATGATCTATCCAAAAAATTCCCATCCGCGCCTGAATTGACAAGCGCCTTATGCTGGGAATGCGGGGAAAACTCAGGAGAAAGTGACATACAAAAACACATGTGGAACAGAGGGCTCTGGGTGAGAATGGTGTCGACTCACCTGGGTTGACGCCAGAAAGCCTTGCCTGATGTCTCGATACCCAGAGGAACCAACCCGGCACCGACCGGCATTGTGACCTCTGCAGCAACAGGACATCCTCGTGCAGACTGCAGCGATAATGGTCGATCAGGGCCCTGTCGTTTTCATCCTGCGCCGGCAGCCAGAGTCCGAAATTCCAGGGCGAACTCCTGGGTGCTCCTTGTCCCCTGCCTCAGATGGATGAGGCATTCACCTGCCGCTCTACCCGGCGGGTGAACTCCTCAAACTGGTACAACATCGCATCGCCCTCTCTCCACATGGCGTTGGCCCACTCCAGGGCTTTCCCTGTGAGGCACGAGACGAGGGCGGACACCATCTCACGGACCGAAGGAACTGGGTGGACGGTTGCCAGGTAAATGTCTAGCTGCAACAGGATCTCCTGGCAGTTCGCAGCCGTCCTATCGTATTCCTGGGGAAGGGAGAGACGAATCCCACTGGGACCAGGAGGAGGAGGCGCGTAGTGGAGACCCCGGTTGTGCTGGTGGAGGCGCTGGTAGAACTCCCTGTCTCTCCCAGTTTACCTTTGTCTGGACAACGCAGTCCATGGCGGTGACAAGATGGTGGAGCATTGCTGCGTGCTCCTGGATGTGCTCCTCTACCCCTATACCCGGGGTACCTGCTCCTGCTGACTCCATAAGTTTGTTCCGGAATTCTGTAAGGGTTGCGTACTGGCGGCAGAGAAGTCTGGTGCAGGAGAACAAAAACTGTGTTTCAACAGTATAGTTTAACCTCTCTAGGGTATGTGGGACGCGTGCGGTTTAAAGATTAACTTCTTGTGAATCCAACCACAGTGTCAGATTTGAAAAATGCTTTACGGCGAAAGCATACCATAAGATTATATGAGAACATCGCCCAGAAGACAAATCATTACAAGCAGTAACCAGCCAAGTAGAAGAGTTACACAAGTTCGAAATAGAGATATTTATAGCCTCAAGGGATCCTATTTATAGCCTCAAGCTCATTAGCATAACGCAGCGTTAACTATTCATGACAATCGCAAATGAAATGAAATAAATATATTTGCTCTCAAGCTTAGACTTTTCAAAATATGCTTTTCAACCATAGCTAAACAAGCATTTGTGTAAGAGTATTGATAGCTAGCATAGCTATAAGCCTAGAATTCAGCCAGCAACATTTTCACAAAAACAAGAAAAGCATTCAAATAAAATCATTTACCTTTGAAGAACTTCAGATGTTTTCAATGAGGAGACTCTCAGTTCGATAGCAAATGTTCAGTTTTTCAAAAAATATTATTTGTGTAGGACAAATCGCTCCGTTTTGTTCACGTTTGGCTACGAAAAAAACCTGTATCCAGTTATAGCCTCAAGCTCATTAGCATAACGTAACGTTAACTATTTATGAAAATCGCAAATGAAATGAAATAGATATGCTAGCTCTCAAGCTTAGCCTTTTCTTAACAACACTGTTGTTGCAGATTTTCAAAATATGCTTTTGAACCATAGCAAAACAAGCATTTGTGTAAGAGTATTGATAGCTAGCGTAGCATTTAGCGTAGCATTTAGCGGACAACATTTTCACAAAAACCAGAAAAGCATTCAAATAAAATAATTTACCTTTGAAGAACTTCGGATGTTTTCAATGAGGAGACTCACAGTTAGATAGCAAATGTTCAGTTTTTTCTGAAAGATTCTTTGTGTAGGAGAAATCGCTCCGTTTTGTACATCACTTTTGGCTACCAAAATAAATGAACATTCAGTCACCAAAACGCCAAACTTTTTTCCAAATAAACTCCATAATATCGACTGAAACATGGCAAACGTTGTTTAGAATCAATCCTCAAGGGGTTTTTCACATATCTCTTCATTGATATATCGTTCGTGGAAGTCTGCTTTCTTCTCTGAATTACATGGAAAAATACTTGCAGCTGAGGTTTACGCACCAATTTCGACGCAGGACACCGGGCAGACACCTGGTAAATGTGGTCTCTTATGGTCAATCTTCCAATGATATGTCTACAAATACGTCACAATGCTGCAGACACCTTGGGGAAACAGCAGAAATTGTGGGCTCATTCCTGGCGAATTCACAGCCATATAAGGAGACATTGGAAAACAGCGCTTCAAAAATTTTGCTCATTTCCTGTTTGAAGTTTCATCTTGGTTTCGCCTGAAGCATCAGTTCTGATAATATCTTTGCAGTTTTGGAAACGTCAGAGTGTTTTCTTTCCAAAGCTGTCAATTATATGCATAGTCGAGCATCTTTTCGTGACAAAATATCTTGTTTAAAACGGGAACGTTTTTTTATCCAAAAATGAAATACTGCCCCTAGAGTTCAAAGCGGTTAATAATTGACCTTTGATGGTCTTCATATGGTTGCACTCAGAAGACATTAATTTATTCAATAAATGTTCCATTTGTTCGATAAATTCTCTCTTTATATCCAACAACCTATCTTCAGTAATCCACAGGCTCAAACGCAGTCACAACAGGCACACAAAAAAATCCAAATTGTATCCGTAAAGTTCATAGAAACATGTCAAACGATGTTTATATTCAATCCTCAGGTTGTTTTTAGCCTAAATAATCAATAATATTAATTTTAGCCTAAATCGCTAAATAATTTTAGCCTAAATAATCAATAATATTTAAACCGGACAATAACGTACAAAAGGTAAACAAGAAAGTTACTCTCTCGGTCGCGCTCATGAAAAAACGCTGTGACACGTCAGGGTCCACTCATTCAGACTACCCTTACTCCCTCATTTTTCAGAATACAAGCCTGAAACAATTTCTTAAGACTGTTGACATTTAGTGGAAGGCATAGGAACTAACAATTTGAATCCTAAGTCAATGGATATTGTAATGGCATTGAATAGAACACTACAAAAAAAGAAAAATCCTAATTCCTGAATTGATTTTTCTCAAGTTTTCGCCTGCCATATCAGTTCTGTTATACTCACAGACACTATTTTAACAGTTTAGTGTGTTTTCTATCCAAATCTACCAATTATATGCATATCCTATCTTCTGGGCCTGAGGATAAGGCAGTTTAATTTGGGCACGCTTTTCATCCAAAATTCCAAATGCTGCCCACTACCCTAGAGAAGTTAATAATAAAATCACTGTAAAGAGGAACAATCAATACAATGGGTACAAACCCCGTCGCATACCAGAATAACGTGCACAAGCACTTACAATAAACAATGGGGGTAACAGAGGGTTAAATACACAACATGTAATGATGGAATTGAAAACTGGTGTGTGGGAAGACAAGACAAAACAAATGGAAAATGAAAAGTGGATCGATGATGGCTGGAAGACCGGCGACGCCGACCGCCGAACAAGGAGAGGAACCAACTTCGGTGGAAGTCGTGACAAGTAATGGGTGCAAAACAAATCTTGATTGAGTTAGTATACGTATGTATAAATTGTTATTTATCATTGTGTAGCATAAAATTATCAATCAATCTCTCAATGTAAATGCAAAAACACAGATATTAAAAACATGTTTTAAAAAAAATGTATTTTCAGTTCCACTAACTTTGAGTTCAACTTACTTGTAGTTTAAATACCGAACCAAATGATATGGGGATTTCCAGGTCAGTCTATGCAACACTAGTGGCAACACTGGTGGCATTGTGAACAAAGAAAGGTACACAAAACCATTTGTACAAAAATAAAAGCCCTTTCCAAAAATCTAAATGGACTGCTCTAAGCTAAATTACATCTAAATGGGCCAATAGATGTATGAGATTAGATTATATTTTAGACACCCACACACACACTTCCACACAGAGACACGTACAGCCCTTCTCTCTCCGGAGGGACTATAGTCTACTCAGCGTCTGGATTTGATTACCAGACTACCACAACCTCCCCAACTGCAAAACATTCACACAGAAACACAGCCATCATCTCATCCATATTCCATACCTCATTATACAGCTCCCTCAGTGCCCTGAAACACCTAAGCAATGTCTCCTATTATCCAAGGACAGAACCAAGCTATGTACCTCTATCCCTTCGCCATGCTGGGCAAAGACCTGGCTGTAAGCTATCGTACCAAAACGACTGTGTGTGTGTGTGTGTGTGTGTGTGTGCAAGGGGGCATGCGTGTGTGTGAGTGTGTAGGATTGGGAGCCTGTATTTTAACCCTAAAAGTGCCAAACTTCTGTACTTTGTCTTAAAAGCGCCACTGGGGTTATATTTTTTTTACCCTAAATCGGTAATGATTGCAAAGAGTCTGTCAAGCAGTAAGACTTTTCCTTTAATTGCGTTTTTGTAACACAAGTTATTGGTTTTATTTCCCCCAAAATAACATATTTTAGAAAATTTTCACACATTTATAGTCACATTTTATTATTAGAAATATACGTTTTGGGCTGTTTTTGATGTTTTTTACAGTTATTTTCACACATTTATAGTCACATTTTATTATTAGAAATATACGTTTTGGGCTGTTTTTTGGGCTGTTTTTGATGTTTTTAACAGTTATTTTCACACATTTATAGTCACATTTTATTATTAGAAATATACGTTTTGGGCTGTTTTTTTGGGCTGTTTTTGATGTTTGTAACAGTTATTTAGATACATTTCATCCATAGAAATTTGTCATGAAAATGTTTCTGTTATTCAATCAAAGTGTTGCTGTAATACTCAGAGGTTGAGAAATTGGCAAATTGAGCTAATCTGACGTACTGGTGCAACCGAAGTTAACCACCGATAAGGGCTTTAAAGGCAACATGGGAGCTGGTGCCGTCACACTTTTAGCTATAAATTTGGAACGCTATGGGAAATCAACTCAAAACTATTCTGGCTCGTGGTGGCTAGGGCTGGTTTTTAGAATTTAGAAAAAAAATCTAATCAGAAATGCCTGATTTACGTAAGTATTCAGACCCTTTGCAATGAGACTTGAAATTGAGCTCAGATGCATCTTGTTTCCATTGATCACCCTTGAGATGTTTCTACAACTTGATTGGAGTCCACCTGTGGAAAATTCAATTGATTGGACATGATTTGGAAAGGCCTGTCTATGTAAGGTCCCACAGTTGACAGTGCATGTCAGAGCAAAAACCAAGCCATGAAGTCAAAGGATTTGTCCGTAGAGCTCCAAGACTGGACTGTGTCGAGGCACAGATCTAGGGAAAAATACCAAAACATTTCTGCAGCATTGAAGGTCCCCAAGAACACAGTGGCCTCCATCATTCTTAACTCTTGTGTAGTGTTCACGTCACGCCCTGATCTGTTTCACCCCTTTTGGACAAACCATCTGCCTCCTGTATCTGCATCTGGCTTGTGCCCTCATAGTACGCCATGGCAATCCCAGCAGACTTGGACCAGCTCCGTCACGCTGTGGGAGACACTATAGGGAGACATGAGGAGCTACTACAGGACCTTCTGGAAGGGCTTCGTTCCCTGACGGAATGCCACGACCAATGGTTCAAGGTGATTATTACCCACAGCACTGTTCCTGTTAATCTACGGGTTTCAGGAAATCACAGAAATGCCATACAGCTGCTTCTCATTGAGTCTCCCCATGTTCCAGTTGTTTTGGGATTTTCTTGGCTTAAAAAACACAAGTTCAACCTGGGTTGCAGTCCGTTTTGCCATTCCCATTGCCTCAAATCAGCGCAGCCTTCCCGGAGAAAGCCTCCTCAGGGCTTAAGCCAAGTCTCAGATTTCTCTTCCGTCCCCACAAGTGAAATATATTGAAACACAGTTTAGCCTTTTGATAATCACCCTGTCATCTCAGATTTTGAAAATATGCTTTACAGCCAAAGCAAGACAAGCATTTGTGTAAGTTTATCGATAACCTAGCATAGCATTATGCCTAGCTAGCAGCAGGCAACATGGTCACGAAAATCAGAAAAGCAATCAAATTAAATTGTTTACCTTTGATGAGCTTCAGATGTTTTCACTCACAAGATTCCCAGTTAGATAGCAAATGTTCCTTTTTTCCAAAAATATTATTTTTGTAGCCGAAATCACTCCATGACTGAGAATTCGACTGAAATTATGACAACGCCTGAAAATATTCCAAATTAGCTCGATAATATCAACAGAAACAGGGCAAACGTTGTTTATAATCAATCCTCTAGGTGTTTTCAAATATCTATTCGATAATATATCAACCGAGACTGGTGGCTTCTTAGTAGGGAAGAGAGAAACAATGGCCGCATTTTGTCCTTTACACACAAAACAGACTTCAGGGTGACCACTGACGCAATAAGTTGACGTTCAGGCTCATTTTTCAAAATAAAAGCCTGAAACTATGTATTACATACTAGACACATTAGGTGCCACAAAAAGGAATCTGGTTGATTTCCATTCACTGCTCAATAGGACGATAGGAATGCAGAGGTTTCAACAAGAGTCACTTCCTGATAGGATTTTTCTCAGGCTTTCACCTGCAATATCAGTTCTGTTATACTCACATACAATATTTTTACAGTTTTGAAACTTCAGAGTGTTGCCATCCCAAGCTGCTGACTATATGCATATTCTAGCATCTTGTCCTGACAAAATAGCCCATTTACTTAGGGAACGTTATTTTCCAAATATGAAAATAGTGCCCCTAGATTCAAGAAGTTAAAACCTAATAATGTTAAGTGGTCCATCAGCCCAGGAAAATTGGGTGAATAACAAAAACATGAACACCACACAAGGGTTAAATGGAAGAAGTTTGG
>NW_027014629.1:0-13157 GCF_036934945.1 Oncorhynchus masou masou | reverse complement strand
AGTCTCCCGCCTGTCCTGGAGCCGCCAGGAGTCTCCCCGTCTGTCCTGGAGCCGCCAGGAGTCTCCCGTCTGCCCTGAGCCTCCCTCCTGCCCTGAGCCTCCCTCCTGCCCCGAGCCTCCCTCCTGCCCTGAGCCGCCAGAGCCTCCCGTCCCCGTCCTGAGCCGCCCGTCTGCCCTGAGCCGCCAGAGCCTCCCATCTGCCCTGAGCCTCCCGTCTGCCCTGAGCCGCCAGAGTCCTCCCCGTCTGTCCTGAGCGCCAGGAGTCTCCCGTCTGTCCTGAGCCGCCAGGAGTCTCCCGTCTGTCCTGAGCCGCCAGGAGTCTCCCCGTCTGTCCTGAGCCGCCAGGAGTCTCCCCGCCTGTCCTGAGCCGCCAGGAGTCTCCCGTCTGTCCTGAGCCGCCAAGAGTCTCCCCGTCTGCCCTGAGCCTCCCGTCCTGCCCTGAGCCTCCCTCCTGCCCTAGAGCCTCCCGTCCTGCCCTGAGCCGCCAGAGCCTCCCCGCCTGCCCTGAGCCGCCCGTCTGTCCTGAGCCGCCAGAGTCTTCTCCCCGTCTGTCCTGAGCCGCCAGAGTCTCCCGTCTGTCCCGAGCCGCCAGAGCCTCCGTCTGTCCTGAGCCGCCAGGAGTCTCCCCACACGTCCTGAGCCGCCAGCCGCTACCTGTCCTGAGCCGTCAGAGTCTCCCGTCCGTCCTGAGCCGCCAGAGTCTCCCTGTCTGCCCTGAGCCTCCCGTCCTGCCCTGAGCCTCCCTCCTGCCCTGAGCCTCCCTCCACTGCCTGGAGCCGCAGAGCCTCCCCGTCTGCCCTGAGCCGCCCGTCTGCCCTGAGCCGCCGTATCCCCATCTCCCGGCCTCCCGTCTGCCCTGGAGCCGCCAGAGTCTCCCCGTCTGTCCCTGGGCCTCCCGTCTGCCCTGAGCCGAAGAGCCTCCGTCTGCCCTGAGCCGCCAGAGTCTCCCGTCTGTCCTGAGCCGCCAGGAGCCTCCCGTCTGTCCTGGAGCCGCCAGGAGTCTCCCCGTCTGTCCTGGAGCCGCCAGGTGTCTCCCTCCTGCCCTGAGCCTCCCTCCTGCCCTGAGCCTCCCCTCCTGCCCTGAGCCTCCCTCCTGCCCTGAGCCGCCAGAGCCTCCCGTCTGCCCTGAGCCGCCAGAGCCTCCCGTCTGCCCTGAGCCGCCCGTCTGCCCTGAGCCGCCCGTCTGCCCTGAGCCGCCCGTCTGCCCTGAGCCGCCAGAGCCTCCCGTCTGCCCTGGAGCCGCCAGGAATCTCCCGTCTGCTCCTGAGCCGCCAGGAGTCTCCCGTCTGCCCTGGAGCCGCCCAGGAGTCTCCCGTCTGCCCTGAGCCACCAGGAGTCTCCCGTCTGCCCTGAGCCGCTCAGGGAGTCTTCCCGCCTGCCCTGGAGCCGCCAGGAGTCTCCCGCCTGCCCTGAGCCGCCAGGAGTCTCCCCGCCTGCCCTGAGCCGGCCAGGAGTCTCCCGCCTGCCCTGAGCCGCCAGGAGTCTCCCCGCCTGCCCTGGAGCCGCCAGGAGTCTCCCGGCCCTGCCCTGGAGCCGCCAGGAGTCTCCCCGCCTGCCCTGGAGCCGCCAGGAGTCTCCCCGCCTGCCCTGAGCCGCCAGGGAGTCTCCCGTCTGTCCTGGAGCCGCCAGGAGTCTCCCGTCTGCCCTGAGCCTCCCTCCTGCCCTGAGCCTCCCTCCTGCCCTGAGCCTCCCTCCTGCCCTGAGCCGCCAGAGCCTCCCGCCTGCCCTGAGCCGCCCGTCTGCCCTGAGCCGCCAGAGCCTCCCATCTGCCCTGAGCCTCCCGTCTGCCCTGAGCCGCCAGAGCCTCCCGTCTGCCCTGAGCCTCCGTCTGCCCTGAGCCGCCCAGGAGTCTCCCGCCCTGCACTGAGCCGCCAGGAGTCTCCCCGCCTGCTCTGAGTCGCCAGGAGTCTCCCGCTCACCCTGAGCCGCCAGAAGTCTCCCCCGTCTGCCCTGAGCCGCCAGGAGTCTCCCCTGCCTGCCCTGAGCCACCAGGAGTCTCCCGTCTGCCCTGAGCCGCCAGGAGTCTCCCCGCCTGCCCTGAGCCGCCAGGAGCTCTCCCGCCTGCCCTGAGCCGCCAGGAGTCTCCCCGCCTGCCCTGAGCCGCCAGGAGTCTCCCCGCCTGCCCTGAGCCGCCAGGAGTCTCCCGCCTGCCCTGAGCCGCCAGGAGTCTCCCCGCCTGCCCTGAGCCGCCAGGAGTCTCCCCGCCTGCCCTGAGCCGCCAGGAGTCTCCCCGTCTGTCCTGAGCCGCCAGGAGTCTCCCGTCTGCCCTGAGCCTCCCTCCTGCCCTGGAGCCTCCCTCTCCTGCCTTGAGCCTCCCTCCTGCCCTGAGCCGCCAGAGCCTCCCGTCTGCCCTGAGCCGCCCGTCTGCCCTGAGCCGCCAGAGCCTCTCCCATCTGACCCTGAGCCTCCCGTCTGCCCTGAGCCGCCAGAGCCTCCCCGTCTGCCCTGAGCCTCCCGTCTGCCCTGAGCCGCCAGGAGTCTCCGTCTGCCCTGAGCCGCCAGGAGTCTCCCGCCTGCCCTGAGCCGCCAGGAGTCTCCCGCCTGCCCTGAGCCGCCAGGAGTCTCCCGTCTGTCCTGAGCCGCCAGAGTCTCCCGGGCCTGCCCTGAGCCTCCTCTCCTGCCCTGAGCCTCCTCCTCCTGCCCTGAGCCTCCCCTCCTGCCCTGAGCCGCCAGAGCCTCCCGTCTGCCCTGAGCCGCCCGTCTGCCCTGGAGCCGCCAGACCTCCCATCTGCCCTGAGCCTCCCCGTCTTCCGCCCTGCCGCCAGGAGCCCCCGTCTGCCCTGGAGCCTCCCGTCTGCCCTTGAGCCGCCAGAGCCTCCCGTCTGCCCTGAGCCGCCAGGAGCCTCCCGTCTGTCCTGAGCCGCCCAGGGAGCCTCCCTGCCTGTCTTGAGCCGCCAGGAGTCTCCCGTCTGTCCTGGAGCCAGGTGTCTCCCTCCCCACCCTGAGCCTCCCTCCTGCCCTGAGCCTCCTCCTGCCCTGAGCCTCCTCCTCCCTGAGCCGCCAGAGCCTCCCGTCTGCCCTGAGCCGGCCAGAGCCTCCCGTCTGCCCTGAGCCGCCCGTCTGCCCTGAGCCGCCCGTCTGCCCTGGAGCGTTCGCCTGCCCTGGAGCCGCCCGTCTGCCCTGAGCCGCCCGTCTGCCCTGGAGCGCCCGTCTGCCCTGAGCCGCCAGAGCCTCCTGTCTGCCCTGAGCCGCCAGGAATTCCCTGTCTGCCCTGAGCCGCCAGGAGTCTCCCGTCTGCCCTGAGCCAGGGAGTCTCCTGTCTGCCCTGAGCCACCAGGAGTCTCCCGTCTGCCCTGAGCCGCCAGGAGTCTCCTGCCTGCCCTGGAGCCGCCAGGGAGTCTCCCCGCCTGCCCTGAGCCGCCAGGAGTCTCCCCGCCCGCCCTGGAGCCGCCAGGAGTCTCCGCCTGCCCTGAGCCGCCAGGAGTCTCCCCGCCTGCCCTGAGCCGCCAGGAGTCTCCCGCCTGCTCTGAGCCGCTCAGGAGTCTCCCGCCTGCCCTGGAGCCGCCAGGAGTCTCCCGCCTGCCCTGAGCCGCCAGGAGTCTCCCCGTCTGTCCTGGAGCCGCCAGGAGTCTCCCCGTCTGCCCTGAGCCTCCCTCCTGCCCTGAGCCTCCCTCCTGCCCTGAGCTCCCTCCTGCCCTGAGCCGCCAGAGCCCCGTCTGCCCTGAGCCGCCCGTCTGCCCTGAGCCGCCAGAGCCTCCCATCTGCCCTGAGCCTCCCGTCTGCCCTGAGCCGCCAGAGCCTCCCGTCTGCCCTGAGCCTCCCGTCTGCCCTGAGCCGCCAGGGAGTCTCCCGCTCTGCACTGAGCCGGGCCAGGAGTCTCCCCGCCTGCTTGGAGCCGCCAGGAAGTCTCCCCGCCTGCTCCTGAGCCGCCAGGAGTCTCCCGTCTGCCCTGAGCCAGGAGTCTCCTGTCTGCCCTGAGCCACCAGGAGTCTCCCGTCTGCCCTGAGCCGCCAGGAGTCTCCCCGCCTTGCCCTGAGCCGCCAGGAGTTCCCCGCCTGCCCTGGAGCCGCCAGGAGTCTCCCCCTGCCCTGAGCCGCCAGGAGTCTCCCGCCCTGCCCTGAGCCGCCAGGAGTCTCCCGCTTGCCCTGAGCCGCCAGGAGTCTCCCCGCCTGCCCTGAGCCGCCAGGAGTCTCCCCGCCTGCCCTGAGCCGCCAGGAGTCTCCCGGCCTGTCCTGGAGCCGCCAGGAGTCCCCCGGCCTGCCCTGGAGCCTCCCTCCTGCCCTGAGCCTCCCTCCTGCCTTGGAGAGCTCCCTCCTGCCCTGAGCCGCCAGAGCCTCCCGTCTGCCCTGAGCCGCCCGTCTGCCCTGAGCCGCTGTGAGCCCTCCCATCTGACCTGAGCCTCCCGCTGCCCTGAGCCGCCAGAGCCTCCCGTCTCGCCCTGAGCCTCCCGTCTGCCCTGAGCCGCCAGGAGTCTCCCGCTCTGCCCTGGAGCCGCGCGAGGGAGTCTCCCCGCCTGTCCTGAGCCGCCAGGAGTCTCCCCCGCCTGCCCTGGAGCCGCCAGGAGTCTCCCGCTCTGTCCTGAGCCAGGAGTCTCCCCGCCTGCCCTGAGCCTCCCTCCTCCTGCCCTGAGCCTCCCTCCTGCCCTGAGCCTCCTCCTGCCCTGAGCCGCCAGAGCCTCCCGCCTGCCCTGAGCGCCCGTCTGCCCTGAGCCGCCAGAGCCTCCCATCTGCCCTGAGCCTCCCGTCTGCCCTGAGCCGCCAGATTCTCCCGCCTGCCCTGAGCCTCCGCCTGCCCTGAGCCGCCAGAGCCTCCCGTCTGCTCCTGAGCCGCCAGGAGCCTCCCGTCTGTCCTGGAGCCGCCAGGAGCCTCCCGTCTGTCCTGAGCCGCCTGTGAGTCTCCCGTCTGTCCTGAGCCGCCAGGTGTCTCCCTCCTGCCCTGAGCCTCCCTCCTGCCCTGAGCCTCCTCCTGCCCTGAGCCCTCCTGCCCTGAGCCGCCAGAGCCCTGCCGCCTGCCCTGAGCGCCAGAGCCTCCTGTCTGCCCTGAGCCGCCCGTCTGCCCTGAGCCGGCCGTCTGCCCTGAGCCGCCCGTCTGCCCTGGAGCGCCGCCAGAGCCTCCCGTCTGCCCTGAGCCGCCAGGAAGTCTCCCGTCTGCCCTGAGCCGCCAGGAGTCTCCCGTCTGCCCTGAGCCGCCAGGAGTCTCCGCCTGCCCTGAGCCACCAGGAGTCTCCCGTCGCCGGGAGCCGCCAGAGCCCCGCCTGCCCTGAGCGCCAGAGTCTCCCGCCTGCCCTGAGCCGCCAGGAGTCTCCCGCCTGCCCTGAGCCAGGGAGTCTCCCGCTGCCCTGTGCCGCCAGGAGTCTCCCGCCTGCCCTGAGCCGGCCAGGAGTCTCCCCGCCTGCCCTGAGCCGCCAGGAGTCTCCCGCCGCCCTGAGCCGCCAGGAGTCTCCCGCCGCCTGAGCCGCCAGGAGTCTCCCGTCGTCCTGGAGCCGCCAGGAGTCTCCGCCAGCCAGGAGTCTCCCGCCAGCCAGGAGTCTCCCAGCCAGCCAGGAGCCGCCAGAGCCGCCAGCCAGCCCTGAGCTGCCCCTCAGTCCGGAGCTGCCCCTCAGTCCAGAGCTGCCCTTCCGTCCAGTGGCGCTCTCACGACGACCTTCAGTCCGGGGCCCGCTGCGAGGTTCCCCACTCCTGAGGCGCCACCTAAGTGCGCTCAAGACTGAGGTAGAGTGGGTCCACGTCCCGCACCCGAGCCGTGAAAGAGGCCCATGTCTGCATTCTCCTTAGATTAGGTTATTGGGTGTATGGAGTCCCCACCCTTGTGGGGGGTACTGTCACGCCCCTGACCTGAGTATTCTTTGTTTTCTTTATATATTTTGGTTAGGTCAGGGGTGTGACATGGGTGATGTATGGGTTTTTCAACGTCTAGGGTTTTGTAGGTTTATGGGGTTGTTTACCATCTAGGTGTTTATGGTTGCCTAGATTGGTCCTCAATTAGAGGCAGCTGTTTATCGTTGTCTCTGATTGGGAACCATATTTAGGCAGCCATCTCTTTGGATATTTAGTGGGTTATTGTCTATGTGATGTTGCATGTTAGCACTCAGTTTCCGAGAGCAGTCACATCTGGCTCTGTTATTTTGTTTGTTTGTTTAGTGTACATCGTGGTTTTTTCATCATTCATTTAAAGTGTATTCACAAAACACTGCGCTTTTGGCAGTCTTTTTTCAAACCAAACACAATACCTGTTAGTTTTGAATGATGTGTCTAATGTAGAGACCTGTGTATTTGCAAAAAAGTGTGTTTTACAATTGCAAACTGAGTGTAAAGCAGATAATATGCTTGCAGTTTGGCAGACTTGGTCTGAAGACTCAGTACATGAGTTAATGGTTTCACTGAGCGTGCCTCAAGTATCACTTTCAGTGTGTGTAAGAGATTGTAAAATACTGCAAGACTGACTTAGCAGATAACTTCTTTGTTGAGGAAAAATGTACTTTTCTCTCCTAGCTATCTTAAGATGAATGCACTAAATGTAAGTCGCTCTAGTTAAGAGTGTTTGCTAATGACTAAAATGTAAATTAATGGACCAACTCCGATTAAATTCCTCTGCTGCATCTGTAATGTCGCATCACCTCCACAGTAACATGATGTTAATCCTGTGGTGATGTGGTTAACTATTTTGGACAGCTTAACCAATATCAAAGTGTGTGTGTGTGTGTGTGTGTGTGTGTGTGTGTGTGTGTGTGTGTGTGTGTGTGTGTGTGTGTGTGTGTGTGTGTCCTGTTCCTCTCAGACAGGCAGAAACAGCATTATAAACAGTGATGGGATTATTGGTCCATGTGAAGCTGGAACACTCTGTATTCTGTGGGAGTTCAGTTATATTGTCCTTCGATACTCAAAGACAATCTTTAATAGAGTCAAATCATTTTGGGAAACTTCAACACATTTTCTATGAAGGTAAGAGTAAATGTTACCCTATATTTACATCTAACCGATAGATGATACATGTGTATTATACAGCTTAAGTCATTTGAACTATCGGACATTCTGCATCTATCCATGTTTACAGCATGTAGGTCTATACCTCGGGTTGCAAAGCTACCGGTAATGTAACAAAGTTAGCAGAATCTTCTGTAATTTTGATAATTAACAGTTAATGGCAATCGATGGTAATTTTAGATTTGAATCATTTATTTTTAAAAGTATTCATATTTGTTTGTTATCTGTGTCCATTTTGTCCATGTGTTTCTAGTGGATAGATCATATGGTTGAAGAGAACTACCTAATTAATGAAAACATATTCTAATCAACAATGGCATTATTTTCAATTAAATCTGCAACTCTTCCAACTATATACTTTTTTTCACAACCGCCACAGGTTTGGCGCCAAAATACTGAGAACAAAGACATTAAAAAAATAATAATAATAATGATAATATTGACAGTCAAATAAGTCTATAGCAAATATATAACTTCTATTTCATGCTTAAACTCTCATTTAAAACACTAATGATATTCACTAAGTTGATGGTTTATATTTAAGATGTTTTACAGCTTCGTCATTCTATTTTATATTTTAAAATCATCTTATTTAATTTATTTTATGCATTTGACAAGGCCACACAAAGGACTAGAGATAATTACAGACACCTGTGATAATCTGAAGTACCCAAAAGGGCCACCCTACCCACATGTACAAAATAACTTGACTAACCTGTTCCACCGCACTACTGACTCCGTGCCGGTACCCCCTGTATATAGCCTCATTGTTGTTTTTATTTTACTATATTTACTTTAGTTTATTTAGTTAATATTTTCTTAACTCTCATGAGCTGCATTGTCGATAAGGGCTGGTAAGTAAGCATTTCACTGTAAGGTCTACACCTGTTGTACGTGGAGCATGTGACTAATACAATTTGATTTGATGTCTTGTGATAAATTACATAAAATCCTTAAAAGTTACCAAAATTCTGGCAGTTTACGGGTTCCCTTTACAACCCTACCTATACCACCACTACACATGATACATTTTCACATGGCCCAGAGATCTAATATTCAGTATGTTAAGCAGCCTTCATTTATGTTATGATACTCTTTGTCTCGTTAAAACACATAATTTTCACTCTAATTTTGTGGAAATTGATTTCCTGGAGAAGCACTGTCTGTGACAGAGGTGTTCCTCCAGTAATCAAAGCCATTAATCCTGACATCTAATTGGTCATGCAAGGCCATTGATTAGGCTAAACCAGAGGGTCCCATAATAACCTGGACTCTGTTGTTGATCAGTTTTTTTCCCCCCAGCACATTCTGTACTTTATCTTTTCTTTGTCATCTTAAATGCTTTTTATTCATTACAGCTGCATATGCAACCCATATAGGCACATCTTGTCATGTCTTGTTATGTCTGTTCCTGTCCTTTCTCTTCACTCTGTCTCTCTCTGCTGGTCTTTTTAGGTTACCTTCTCTGTCTCTCATTCTTCAGCTGTTCTACATCTCCCCTAACTAGCTCATTCACTCTTTCCCACATCCTGTCGGAGTCCGCCTGGCAGGTGCATCCTGCATTATACTAACGTTCTTTTTGTTCCATTGACTACGTTGGAAGAGGATTTATGCCATTCCTGTTTTTCATTAAAGAACTCTGTTTTCTGTTAAAACCGCTTTTGGGTCTTCACTCAAGTACATAACAGAAGAATCAGACCAAGAATGGACCCAGCGGCTCCGGACCCTTTTCACTCCGCCGTCGAGATCCAGGGAGCGATGCTAGGCAGACACGAGGAGGAATTGTCTGCTGCTCGACATGCCGTTGAAACCCTGGCCGTCCAAGTCTCCGACCTCACAAGACAGGTTCACCAACTCCACCTCGATCCACCGCCCACTTCCAGGGTTTCCGAGTCTCCGGAGCCCAGGATCAACAACCCGCCGTGTTACTCTGGGGAGCCCACTGAGTGCCGCCATTCCTCACTCAGTGTGATGTGGTGTTCTCTCTCCAGCCCAACACTTACTCCAGGAGCGCAGCCCGCATCGCCTACGTCATTTCTCTCCTTACCGGACGGGCGCGTGAGTGGGGCACGGCAATCTGGGAGGCGAGGGCTGAGTGTATTAACCAGTATCAGGACTTTAAGGAGGAGATGATACGGGTTTTTGACCGTTCTGTTTTTGGGGAGGAGGCTTCCAGGGCCCTGTCTTCCCTATGTCAGGGGAATCGATCCATAACGGATTATTCTATTGAGTTTCGCACTCGCTGCCTCTAGTGACTGGAACGAGCCGGCTTTGCTCGCTCGTTTTCTGGAGGGTCTCCTCGTCGAGGTTAAGGATGAGATCCTCTCCCGGGAGGTTCCTTCCAGTCTGGACTCCTTAATAGCTCTCGCTATTCGCATAGAGCGACGGTTTGATCTTCGTCGCCGAGCTCGTGGAAAGGAGCTCGCGTTTCTCCGTTGCTCCCCTCTCCACATCACTGCCACCTGCCGCATCACTGCCACCCTCCTCCGCCGGCTCGGATGCTGAGCCTATGCAGCTGGGGGGTATCCGCATCTCGGCCAAGGAGAAGGAACGGAGAATCACCAATCGCCTCTGTCTCTACTGCGGCTCCGCTGGTCATTTTGTCACCTCATGTCCAGTAAAAGCCAGAGCTCATCAGTAAGAGGAGGGCTACTGGTGAGCGCAACTACTCAGGCCTCTCCTTCTGGATCACGCACTACCTTTCCGGTCCATCTCCGCTGGCCCGGTTCATCTGCTTCCTGCAGTGCCTTGATAGACTCTGGGGCGGAGGGCTGTTTTATGGACGAGACCTGGGCTCGGGAACATGACATTCCTCTCAGACAGTTAGGGAGCCCACGGCCTTGTTCGCTTTAGATGGTAGTTCTCTCCCAAGATTCAGCGTGAGACGCTGCCTTTAACCCTCACTGTCTCTGGTAATCATAGCGAAACCATTTCTTTTTTAATTTTTCGTTCACCTTTTACACCTGTTGTTTTGGGTCATCCCTGGCTAGTGCGCCATAACCCTTCTATTAATTGGTCTAGTAATACTATCCTATCCTGGAATGTTTCTTGTCATGTGACCTGTTTAATGTCTGCTATCCCTCCTGTTTCCTCTGTCTCTTCTTCACAGGAGGAGCCTGGCGATTTGACAGGGGTGCCGGAGGAGTATCACGATCTGCGCACGGTGTTCAGTCGTTCCAAGGCCACTTCTCTCCCTCCACACCGGTCGTATGACTGTAGTATTGATCTCCTTCCGGGAACTACTCCCCCGGGGTAGATTATACTCTCTGTCGGCTCCCGAACGTAAGGCTCTCGAGGATTATTTGTCGGTTTCGCCGACGCCGGTACCATAGTCTCCTCCTCCTCTCCCGCCGGAGCGGGGGTTTTTTTTTGTTCAGAAGAAGGACGGGTCCCTGCGCCCATGCGTGGATTATCGAGGGCTGAATGACATAACAGTTAAGAATCGTTATCCGCTTCCTCTTATGTCTTCAGCCTTCGAGATCCTGCAGGGAGCCAGGTTTTTCACCAAATTGGACCTTCGTAACGCCTACCATCTCGTGCGCATCAGGGAGGGGGACGAGTGGAAGACGGCGTTTAACACCCGTTAGGGCACTTTGAATACCGGGTTCTTCCTTTCGGCCTCGTTAACGCTCCAGCTGTCTTTCAGGCACTAGTTAACGACGTCCTGAGAGACATGCTGAACATTTTTGTTTTCGTTTACATGGACGATATCCTGATTTTTTCACCGTCTCTCTCGATTCATGTTCAGCACGTGCGACGCGTCCTCCAGCGCCTTTTTGGAGAACTGTCTTTATGTGAAGGCTGAGAAGTGCACTTTTCATGCCGCCTCTGTCCCTTTTCTCGGTTCCGTTATTTCCGCTGAGGGCATTAAGATGGATCCCGCTAAGGTCCAGGCTGTCATTGATTGGCCCGCTCCTAAGTCACGCGCCGAGCTGCAGCGCTTCTGGGCTTCGCTAATTTCTATCGTCGTTTCATCCGTAATTTCGGTCAGGTGGCAGCTCCCCTCACAGCCCTTACTTCTGTTAAGACGTGCTTTAAGTGGTCCGTTTCCGCCCAGGGAGCTTTTGATCTTCTTAAGAATCGTTTTACATCCGCACCTATTCTTGTTACACCTGACATCTCTAGTCAGTTTGTTGTTGAGGTTGACGCGTCAGAGGTGGGCGTGGGAGCCATTCTTTCTCAGCGCTCTCTCTGACGGCAAGGTCCATCCTTGCGCGTTTTTCTCTCATCGCTTATCGCCGTCAGAACGTAACTATGATGTTGGTAATCGCGAACTGCTCGCCATCCGCTTAGCCCTAGGCGAATGGCGACAGTGGTTGGAGGGGGCGACTGCCCTTTTGTCGTTTGGACTGACCATAGGAACCTTGAGTACATCCGTTCAGCCAAACGACTTAATGCGCGTCAGGCTCGTTGGGCTCTGTTTTTCGCTCGTTTCGAGTTTGTTATTTCTTATCGTCCGGGCTCAAAAACACCAAGCCTGATGCTTTATCTCGTCTCTTCAGTTCTTCTGAGGTCTCCACCGACCCCGAGGGGATTCTCCTGAGGGGCGTGTTGTCGGGTTGACTGTCTGGGGAATTGAGAGGCAGGTAAAGCAAGCACTCGCTCACACTCCGTCGCCGCGAGCTTGTCCTAGGAACCTTCTGTTCGTTCCCGTTCCTACTCGTCCGGCCGTTCTTCAGTGGGCCCACTCTGCCAAGTTAGCCGGCCACCCCGGCGTTCGGGGTACGCTCGCTTCCATTCGCCAGCGTTTCTGGTGGCCCACTCGGGAACGTGACGCGCGTCGATTTGTCGCCGCTTGTTCGGTCTGCGCGCAGACTAAATCTGGGAACTCTCCTCCTGCCGGCCGTCTCAGACCGCTTCCCATTCCCTCTCGACCGTGGTCTCACATCGCTTTAGATTTTATCACCGGACTGCCTTCATCAGCGGGGAAGACAGTTATTCTTACGGTTGTCGATAGATTCTCTAAGGCGGCTCATTTCATTCCTCTCGATAAGCTCCTTCTGCTAAGGAGACGGCTCAGATCATTATCGAGAATGTTTTCCGAATTCATGGCCTTCCGTCTGACGTCGTTTCCGACAGAGGCCCGCAGTTCACGTCTCAATTTTGGAGGGAGTTTTGCCGCTTGATTGGGGCTTCCGTCAGTCTCTCGTCCGGCTTTCATCCCCAGTCTAACGGCCGTCGAACGGGCCAATCAGACTGTTGGTCGCATTTTACGCAGTCTTTCTTTCGTAACCCTGCGTCTTGGTCAGAACAGCTCCCTGGGCAGAGTACGCCCACAACTCGCTTCCCTCGTCTGCTACCGGTCTATCCCCTTTTCAGAGTAGCCTCGGGTACCAGCCTCCGCTGTTCTCATCTCAGCTCGCCGAGTCCTGCGTCCCTCCGCTCAGGCTTTTGTCCAGCGTTGCGAGCGCACCTGGAAGGGGGTCAGGTCGGCACTTTGCCGTAATAGGGCGCAGACTGTGAGGGCCGCTTAATAAGCGTAGGACCAAGAGTCCTAGATATTGTTGCGGTCAGAGAGTATGGCTCTCCACTCAGAACCTTCCCTTAAGACAGCTTCTCGCAAGTTGGCCCCGCGGTTCATTGGTCCGTTCCGTATTTCTCAGGTCATTAATCCTGTCGCAGTGCGACTTCTTCTCCCGCGCTATCTTCGTCGCGTTCACCCGGTCTTCCATGTCTCCTGTGTTAAGCCCGTTCTTCGCGCCCCCGCTCGTCCCTCCCCCCCATCCTTGTCGAGGGCGCACCCATCTACAGGGTTCGTAAGATTTTGGACATGCGCCCCTCGGGCCGTGGTCATCAGTACCTAGTGGATTGGGAGGGGTACGGTCCTGAGGAGAGGAGTTGGGTTCCCTCTCGGGACGTGCTGGACCGTTCGCTGATCGAGATTTCCTCCGTTGCCGCCAGGTTTCCTCCTCGAGTGCGCCAGGAGGCGCTCGGTGAGTGGGGGGGGGTACTGTCATGTCTTGTTATGTCTGTTCCTGTCCTTTCTCTTCACTCTGTCTCTCTCTGCTGGTCTTTTTAGGTTACCTTCTCTGTCTCTCATTCTTCAACTGTTCTACATCTCCCTAACTAGCTCATTCACTCTTTCCCACCTGTTATCTCTTCCCCCTCTGATTAGGTCTCTATTTCTCTCTCTGTTCCTGCTACTTTCAGTGTCTGATTCTTGTTTGTGTTTTTGATGCCAGAAGCAAGCTGTCGTCCCGTTTGCTTCCACCTTGTCCTATCCTGTCGGAGTCC
>NW_027014628.1:0-13158 GCF_036934945.1 Oncorhynchus masou masou | reverse complement strand
GTTAATGTTGTAAATGACTATTGTAGCTGGAAACAGCAGATTTTTTATGGAATATCTACATAGGCGTACAGAGGCTCAATATCAACAACCATCACTTCTGTGTTCCAATGGCACGTTGTGTTAGCTAATCCAAGTTTATCATTTTAAAAGGCTAATTGATCATTAGAAAACCCTTTTGCAATTATGTTAGCACAGCTGAAAATTGTTGTACTGATTAAAGAAGCAATAAAACTGGCCTTCTTTAGACTAGTTGATTATCTGGAGCATCAGCATTTGTGGGTTCAATTACAGGCTCAAAATGGCCAGAAACAAAGAACTTTCTTCTGAAACTCGTCAGTCTATTCTTGTTCTGAGAAATGAAGACTATTCAATGCTAGAAATTGCCAAGAAACTGAAGATTTTGTACAATGCTGTGTACTACTCCCTTCACAGAACAGCGCAAACTTGCTCTAACCAGAATAGAAAGAGGAGTGGGAGGCCCCGGTGCACAACTGAGCAAGAGGACAAGTACATTACAGTGTCTAGTTTGAGAAACAGACGCGTCACAAGTCCTCAACTGGCAGCTTCATTAAATAGTATCCGCAAAACACCAGTCTCAATGTCAATAGTGAAGAGGCGACTCCAGGATGCTGACCGTCTAGGCAGAGTTGCAATGAAAAAGCCATATCTCAGACTGACCCCTGAAAAAATAATATTAATATGGTCAAAAGAGCACAGACATTGGACAGAGGAACTCTACATCCCGGCCAGCATCCCGGAGTCGCCTCGTTTCCAGATACAATAGTAATTTACAATATTAACAATGTCTACACTGTATTTCTGATCAATTTGATGTTATTTTAATGGACTTTTTGTGCATTTCTTTCAAAAACAATTAATTTTCTAAGTGACCCCACACTTTTGAATGGTTGTGTACATACCCTGTGTGCGACAGAGCTGCAGGAGTTGTGACCTGTTTTTGTTTGCTATGTTGTCATTGTTGTGCCTAGGGGGGCATATTGGGGAGGGAATGCTGTCACCTCCAGGTGTTTGTCCCCCTGTGTGCTGAGGGTATCATGTTCTTGTCCGGTTCTGGCATTTAGGTCACAACAGACTAGTATATGTCCCTGAGCTAGGAAATGATTGATTTCCCCCTCCAGGATGGAGAAGCTGTCTTCATTAAAGTATGGAGGATTCTATTGGTAGCACACAGGAGGACATTTTTCTCTGTGAAGATAATTTACTTTTGAATTTATTTTACTTTTGAATTTTTGATTACTTGAATGGAGTGAGTTAGGTCTGCTCTTGTCCCTTCCCTGTTTTTCACCTAGTAGTTTGGTGGATGGGACTACCAGCTAGCTCTCTGTAACCTAGAGGGCAACCTGTGGGTCCGTCTCCTCGATAACATATTTCTTGTAGGATGACAATGTCTGTATTTCCAAAATCTTTGGTGAAGTCCAGTTTCCTGCTCTTTAGGCCAAAGGCAAATGACCTCGGGTCTCGGATATTCCAGGATGAGATAGTGAAGGCTTTGTGTTCCATAAAGTGCGCAATGTTGTGGGTTGTGTGGTTTGGCCTCGGGCCAGTAAGTGTGAGCAGAGCCTGCTGAGCATCTGGTAAATGCCATTGGCTTGGGCTAGTGTAAGAGTGGGGGTTGGGCCTGTTTGCCTGCTCACAGCCTGGGCATATGTATGACTTCCATGTTGAGGCCCTCTTTGAGGTAGGGGGCATGGGGTGGGCAGGGGGGGTATATGTCTGATCTGAGGGGGCCTAAATGGGGTGTGGGCATGGTTGACTTGGGGGGGTGTTGATTGATTTGGGGTGGGGGTGTGGATGTGGCTGGTGGTCTGGATGTAGGTCCTCTCGGCGGGGTCCTCTATGTGTCGGTCCGGGAGGGGGACCCGCAGGTCTGGGAGAGTGTCTTGCTGGTCTGGGCGGGGTGTCTATTGATCTGTTGCTCCTGTGTGACACTGTCCTGACACTGTGTTTGGGAAAAAGTATTTTTTCTTGTATATATTTTCCATTTGAGTCAATAAGTAGTACAATCTGTGTCCTCAGTGGGTGTGGGGGGTTGCCAGGGTGGCTGACAGGGGTTGGATGCTCAGAGGGGTGGGATGCCCTGGGTTTGGGGTTCTTCGTTTGTCTGTCCCGCTGTGTTGTCGACGTGGTCAGGGTCTGAAGTGGACTGTTCTGCTGTGGTGTCAAGACTTTTGTCGGGAGCTGAGGTGAGCTGTTATGCTGGCTTCTCTGCGGGGGTGGCCACCTCTCTAACGGATGGTTCTCTGTCACACATCTTCCCCCTCACCCTCTCCTCCAGCAGTCTGATCCTCTCTTCTAGTGCTCTGTTTTTCTCCTGCTCCTGCTCTTTCTCCTGTAGATGTTGTCTTACTACAGTCCAGAGTGCAGATATGTCTCTCTACACTTCCAGCCCTCCAGATCTACTTAAGGGGGTGTTGTTGTGCTGGACTGTTATCTGGGTCTGTGCTGACTGGAGTGTAATCACCTGCTGTTTCAGCTCCACCTGCCTTTACCCCCAGTTGGGTGAAATGTATCCCTCATTTCAATGAGGGAGTAGTATTCTGTGCTGAGAGGTTGACTGTCCGCTTGGGGTTGCTCGTCTTTGGGGTTATGTAATGAAGAGGTCTGGTCTGACCTGCTTGGGGTGGGTTATCTTTCTCAAGGGAGAGCTTCTCCTGCTGAGCTATTTCTTTGATTAGATGAAAGTCCAGCTGAAACTGTTTGTGGTTGCCCTGTACCAATACTGTTCCACACGTATAGAGATGTATATTAGCTGACTCAGAGTCCTCATTGTTTAGTATCCTGAGTTTCCACCCATCAGTAACACCCCCCCCCCTTAACAGAGGGGTAGTGTGTTAATATAGCACTGTGCCATGCCAGGGGATGGTCTGTGTGGAAGATAAGGTTGCTTATGTTCCCATTTTTATAATAGTCAGTGTCTCTTGATTATCAATAAGGAACTTATTTTGTACTCTTTTCTTGTCTTATTATTCTTTACATACAGAGGGTGCTGTATTTTAATTACCACTGAAGAGCAGGAGGTTGCATCTAAGGCCTCTCCATTTGGTTGAGGCTCTCCTGCCATTGTTGGGCTCAAGGGCTTTGACAACTCACGCTACACACGTCAGTGCTAATTGAAGTTGTATCTCTTTGTCCTGGCAAGCTTGGTAGCATTAGCATTCAGTCTCCGTTCCAGGTTGGATGGTGTTTTCAGGTTTCTATTTGTTTGACAGAGCATTTGCTGTATAGTTTGGGAATAATAATCCTTGGGTGTAGGAAGCATTCCAGGTAATTCCAGGTAATTCTGTCCAAAATCAGGTTGTAGGTTTGGAGCTTTGATTTGGAGTGAAGGTTATGTTGTTTAGGGTAGCATCCTGTATATGTCCCTGTCAGAAAATACAAATCTATCTATATTTTTAAAAACATGCTGAAAATGTGGGAGCTCATCTGCTCATGACCTCTCTCTCTCTCTCTCTCTCTCTCTCTCTCTCTCTCTCTCTCTCTCTCTCTCTCTCTCTCTCTCTCTCTCTCTCTCTCTCTCTCTCTCTCTCTCTCTCTCTCTCTCTCTCTCTCTCTCTCGAAGTCAATGCCTTTCCCTGTTCGGGCAGCGTTCGGCGTCGCCGGTCTTCTAGCCATCATCAATCTACTTTTAATTTTCCATTTGTTTTGTCTTGTCTTCCCACACACCTGGTGTATTTATTTATTCCATCATTATATGTTGTGTATTTAACCCTCTTTTCCCCCATGTCTTTGTCCGGAATTGTTTGTTGTAAGTGCTTGTGCACTTTATGCTGGTGTGTGACGGGTTTTTTACCCATTTGATTCCAATCCGGCACTTCCGGATTGGATTTTTCTCAGGCTTTCGCCTGCAACATCAGTTCTGTTATACTCACAGACAATATCTTTACAGTTTTGGAAACGTTAGAGTGTTTTCTATCCTAAGCCATCAATTATATACATATTCTAGTATCTTGTCCTGACAAAATATCCCGTTTAAAACGGGAATGTTTTTTTTCTCCAAAAATGAAAATACTGCCCCTAGAGTCGCAACAGGTTAACTGCACCTGTTTGAACTCGTTACCTGTATAAAATACACCTGTCCACACACTCAATCAAACAGACTCCAACCTCTCCACAATGGCCAAGACCAGAGAGCTGTGTAAGGACATCAGGGATAAAATTATAGACCTGCACAAGGCTGGGATGGGCTACAGGACAATAGGCAAGCAGCTTGGTGAGAAGGCAACAACTGTTGGCACAATTATTAGAAAATGGTTCAAGATGACAGTCAATCACCCTCAGTCTGGGGCTCCATGCAAGATATCACCTCGTGGGGCATCATTGATCATGAGGAAGGTGAGGGATCAGCCCAGAACTACACGACAGGACCTGGTCGATGACCTGAAGCAAGCTGGGACCACAGTCTCAAAGAAAACTATTAGTAACACACTACACCGTCATGCATTAAAATCCTGCAGCGCACGCAAGGTCCCCCTGCTCAAGCCAGCGCATGTCCAGGCCCGTCTGAAGTTTGCCAATGACCATCTGGATGATCCAGAGGAGGAATGGAAGAAGGTCATGTGGTCTGATGAGACAAAAATAGAGCTTTTTGGTCTAAACTCCACTCGCCGTGTTTGGAGGAAGAAGAAGGATGAGTACAACCCCAAGAACACCATCCCAACCGTGAAGCATGGATGTGGAAACATCATTCTTTGGGGATACTTTTCTGCAAAGGGGACAGGACGACTGCACCGTATTGCGGGGAGGATGGATGGGGCCATGCATCGCGAGATCTTGGCCAACAACCTCCTTCCCTCAGTAAGATCATTGAAGATGGGTCGTGGCTGGGTCTTCCAGCATGACATACACAGCCAGGGCAACTGCTTAGCCAGTCTCCAGACCTGAAACCAATAGAAAATCTTTGGAGGGAGCTGAAAGTCCGTATTGCCCAGCGACAGCCCCGAAATCTGAAGGATCTGGAGAAGGTCTGTATGGGGGAGTGGGCCAAAATCCCTGCTACAGTGTGTGCAAATCTGGTCAAGAACTACAGGAAACGTACGATCTCTGTAATTGCAAAAAAAGGTTTCTGTACCAAATATTAAGTTATGCTTTTCTGATGTATCAAATATTTATGTCATGCAAAAAATGCCTAATTAATTAATTAATTAACAGTTCTCCCCACTGTATATGGAATCAGCAGGAGCATGTACCCCGGGTATAGGGGTGGAGGAGCGCCTCCGGGAGCACGCAGCAATGCTCCACCATCTTGGCACCGCCATGGACAGCGTTGTCCAGACAATGGACCGCTGGGAGATACAGGGAGTTCCACCAGCGCCTCCACCAGCACAACCGGGGTCTCCATTACGTGCCCCTTCTTCTCCTAGTCCCAGTGGGATTGGTCTCTCCCTTCCCCAGGAATACGATGGGACGGCTGCGAACTGCAGACCTATACCTGGCAGCTAGACCTATACCTGGCAAACATCCACCTGGCTCCTTTGGGCCATGAGAGGGTGTCCACCCTCGTCTCGTGCTTCACCAGGAGAGCTCTGGAGTGGGCCAATGCTGTGTGGAGAGAGGGAGATGCGGCGTTGAACCAGTTTGAGGAGTTCACCCGCTGCTTCTAGGCAGTCTTCGACCACCTGCCCAAGGGTAGAGCGGCGGGTGAGTGCCTCTTCCATCTGAGGCAGGGGACGAGGAGCGCCCAGGAGTTTGTTCTGGAGATTCGGAACCTGGCTGCTGGCGCGGGATGGAGCGACAGGGCCCTGATCAACCATTATTGCTGCAGTCTGTGCGAGGACGTCCGTCGGGAGTTGGCCTGTAGAGACACCACCCGAATATTCGACCAGCTGGTGGACCTGTACATCCAGCTGGATAACCTGACGGCTACCCGCGGACGTTCAGATTGGGGTCTGTTGTTTCCATCCCCCCGCACCCCCTCTCCAATACCCATGGAGCTGAGAGGGGCGGTGCGCAGGGAGGGTGTTCCAGCTCGTGTACCATCTGTGGCCGCAGAGGTCACACTGCCGGTCGGTGCCGGGTTGGTTCCTCTGGGTATCAAGGCAGCAGGCAGGGTGCTCCGGCGTCACCCCAGGTGAGCCGGCACCATTCTCACAAAGAGCCCTCTGTTACCACATGTGTTTTTGTATGTGACTTTTCATGAGTTTTCCCCGCATTCCCCAGCATAAGGCGCTCGTCGATTCAGGCGCGGCTGGGAATTTTATAGATAGATCGTTCGCTTATAGTTTAGGGATCCCCATTGTTCCCGTGGCTGTGCCCTTCCCCGTTCACACCGAAGATAGTCGACCATTAAGGTCAGGGTTGATTAGGGAGGCCACCGCTCCTCTGGGCATGGTGACACAGGGGGGTCACAAGGAGAGAATTAGTCTCTTTCTCATTGACTCTCCTGCGTTTCCCGTGGTGCTAGGACTACTCTGGTTAGCTTGTCATGACCCCACTGTTTCCTGGCAGCAGAAGGCTCTCACGGGGTGGTCGCAAGAGTGCTCGGGGAAGTGTTTAGGGGTTTCCGTTGGTGCTACTACGGTGGAAAGTCCAGAACAGGTCTCCACCGTATACATTCCCCCTGAATAAGCCGCTTTGGCTCTTGCCTTCTCCAAAAAGAAGGTGACTCAATTACCACCTCATCGACGGGGTGATTGTGCGATAAACCTCAGGGGTGGAGATGGAGAGTGACCGCATTTCAGCAGTGCCGACTCCCACCACGGTAAAGGAGGTGCAGCGTTTCTTAGGGTATGCCAACTACTACAGGAGGTTAATCCGGGGTTTTGGTCAGGTAGTGGCTCCCATTACCTCACTGCTGAAGGGGGGCCCGGTATGTTTGCAGTGGTCGGCTGAGGCGGACAGGGCTTTTGGTCACTTGAGGGCTCTGTTTACCTCAGCTCCCGTGCTGGCCCATCCGGATCCCTCTTTGGCATTCATAGTGGAGGTGGATGTGTCCGAGGCTGGGATAGGAGCTGTGCAGTCTCAGTGCTCGGGTATGCCACTGAAGCTCTTCCCCTATGCCTTCTTCTCAAAGAAGCTCAGCCCAGAAACTATGACGTGGGGGACCGGGAGCTGTTGGCTGTCGTCGAGGCCTTGAAGACGTGGAGACATTGGCTTGAGGGGGCTAAACACCCTTTTCTCATCTGGACTGACCACCGCTATCTGGAGTACATCCGGGCAGCGAGGAGACTGACCCCTCGCCAGGCAAGGTGGGCCATGTTTTTCACCCGTTTTGTGTTCACCCTTTCCTACAGACCATGCTCCCAGAACGTGAACGCAGACGCATTGTCCCTGCTTTATGACACAGAGGAGTGTCCTATGGATCCCACTCCCATACACCCCGCCTCCTGCCTGGTGGCGCCGGTGGTCTGGGAGCCTGACGCAGACATTGAGCAGGAGTTACGTGCAGTGCCCACTCCTGTCCAGTGTCCCGCTGGGCGTCTGTACGTCCTGTCTGCTGTTCGTGACCGGTTGATCTATTGTGCTCACATGTCACCCTCCTCTGGTCATCCAGGCATCAGTCGGACAGTGCGCTGTCTGACTGGGAAGTACTGGTGGCCCACTTTGGCTAAGGACGTGATGGTTTATGTTTCCTCCTGCTCGGTGTGCACCCAGTGTAAGGCACCTAGGCACCTGCCCAGAGGTAAGCTACACCCCTTACCCGTTCCACAATGGCCATGGTCACACCTGTTGATCGATTTCCTGACCGATCTTCCCCCATCACAGGGAAACACTACGATCCTGGTTGTTGTGGGTCGTTTTTCTAAGTCCTGCCGTCTCCTTCCTCTGTCCGGTCTCCCCATGGCTCTACAGACTGCGGAAGCCTTGTTTACGCACGTCTTCCGGCACTATGGGGTGCCTGAGGATATAGTGTCTAATCGGGTCCCCAGTTAACTTCGAGGGTCTGGAGGGTGTTCATGGAACGTCTGGGGGTCTCGATCCGCCAGGTGGAGATAGTTAACTTCTTGGCGCACCCATCCCGTTAGCGGGATCATTTTCGTCAACATCCGCTAAATTGCAGAGCGCCAAATTCAAATTACAAAAAATATTTAATTTTCATGAAATCACAAGTGCAATATAGCAAAACACAGCTTAGCTTGTTGTTAATCCACTTGGCGTGTCAGATTTCAAAAAAGCTTTACAGCTAAAGCAAACCAGGCGTTTATGTAAAGACATCTCTCTCAGCAGACAAAACATTACAAACAGCTAGCAGCAAAGTAGATTGGTCACGAAAGTCAGAAAAGCAATAAAATGAATCACTTACCTTTGATGACCTTCTGATGTTGGCACTCACGAGACTCCCAGTTCACAATAAATGTTCCTTTTGTTCCATAAAGATTATTTATATATCCAAAATACCTCCATTTGGTGGAACCGTTTTGTTCAGAAATCCACAGGTTCGAGCGGTCACGACGGGGCAGACGAAAATTCCAAATAGTATCCGTAAAGTTCGTAGAAACATGTCAAACGTTTTTTATAATCAATCCTCAGGTTGTTTTTACAAAAAAACTATCGATAATTTTTCAACTAGACCGTAGCTTTTTCAATAGGAGAGAGAGAGAGAAAATGTCTGCTCCAAGCTGTTGCGCATGCAAAACTCTGCTGGCACCCAACCATCCACTGACGCGATGTGATTGTTCTCGCTAATTTTTCAGGATAAAAGGCTGAAACTATTTCTAAAGACTGTTCACACCATGTGGAAGCCATAGGGAAAGGAATCTGGTTGATATCCATTTAAGTGGAGGGAAGGCATGCAATGGAACAGCACCTTAGTGCTGCTATGAACATTTGAACATCTTGGCCATGTTCGGTTACAATCTCCACCCGGCACAGCCAGAAGAGGACTGGCCACCGCACATAGCCTGGTTCCTCTCTAGGTTTTTTCCTAGCCACCGTGCTTCTGCACCTGCATTGCTTGCTGTTTGGGGTTTTAGGCTGGGTTTCTGTACAGCACTTTGAAATATCAGCTGATGTACGAAGGGCTATATAAATAAATTTGATTTGATTTGATTTGGAAGGGCATCAAGGAATCTTTTGTGTTGTCTATAGCTCGACTTTTGATGCTCCTTGGTTGGGGTCTGAGCAGATTATTTGTTGCAATTGCAAACATAATGAAATGGTGGTCCGATAGTCTAGGATTATGAGGAAAAACAGTAAGATCCAAAACATTTATTCCATGGGACAAAACTAGGTCCAGAGTATGACTCTGACATTGGGTAGATCTAGAGACATGTTGGCCAAACCCATTGAGTTGATGATGGCCCCGAAAGCCTTTTGGAGTGGGTCTGTGGACTTTTCCATGTGAATATTATCTGCTATGACTACAAGGTCTGGTAGGAATTCAGGGAACTCAATGAGAAATGCTGGATATGGCCCAGGAGACTCTGCTGTAGAGCTCATCACTCCCCCTAACTGGGAGGGGGCCAGAGACAATTACTCAATGCCGATACATCTTTCTAGCTGATTTACATGCTGAAGCTATGTTGCGCTTGGTGATACTCTGACTGTTTCATCCTAACATTGTTGGTGCCAGTTTTAGCTTTAGCCAGCACCATCTTCAGATTAGCCTTAACGTCGGTAGCCCTGCCCCCTGGTAAACAGTGTTTGATCGCTGGATGATTCGTTTTAAGTCTAATACTGCGGGTAATGGAGTCGCCAATGACCAGGGTTTTCATTTTTTCAGAGCTAATGGTGGGAAGCTTCGGCGTCTCAGACCCCGTAACGGGAAGAGTAGGGACAAGAGAAGGCTTGGCCTCAGACTCGCTGTTAATGGGAAAAACGGTTGAAAGTTTCTGTCGGCTGAATAAGCGACACCGGTTGAGCATTCCTACAGCATTTCCCTCCAGAAACCATGAGAAAGTTGTCCGGCTGTGGGGACGTGCGAGGGGATTTATACTAACGTTACTATCTGTACTTACTGGTGACACAGACGCTGTTTCATCCTTTCCTACACTGAAATTACCCTTGCCTAACGATTGAGTCTGAAGCAGGGCTTGCAGTACAGCTATCCTCGCTGTAAGGCGATCGTTCTCCTGTATATTATGAGTACAGCGACTGCATTTAGAAGGTATCATGTTAATGTTACTACTTAGCTTCGGCTGTTGGAGGTCCTGACAAACCACGTCCAGATAAAGTAAAGTTGCCAGGTAGTAAAGTAAGGTTGGCAACAAAACGCGCAAAACGCACAGCAACACGTAAACAAGTCTGCAAGTCTGCAAGTTGTGACGGGAAATGGCCTCACAGCTAATGATCAAAGGCACCAGCCTCCCAATGGTCTAGAGCTGAGGGAAAGACACCACCTCACTCTGCGTCCGTGCGCTCCGGTAATAGATCTCCATCTTGTTAATCTTCTATAGACAGTTTAGTCACCAGGAGCATTAAGTATTGGTATCACGTTGTTGTGGACAGAATGCTTTGTCATGACTTTACTTTCATTAATCTGATGACTGTTATTTATTTAATCCACTAACTATGTTTAATTGTTACCCGATTAAATTAATCATGTAACAAATAACTCATTAGGAATTTGGGGCATCACGGAAGAGGTTGTTTAAAGATTTACCATCTCCCGAATTATACTCTAAAGGTTTTTACCTATCACATCCATAAAACAGTCAACGTATTAATCCTTACTTCTTATCATATCATCATTCTGAACAGTCGTAACCTCATGCATAAGCAAAACCCCCAGTCTTACTCAATGATTCAGTACTACACAAATTTGTTAAATGTTTTATTTACTAGCTAAATAAATAATAACACAGAATAAACAAACACCCTTTACATGAGTCAAAGGTCCCTAGTGGACTGACAAAATATGGCGGCTTGTACACAACGAATGAAGACGGTGGGGAAGAGAGAGAGAAAAAGGGACACTTATCGTGGATATATTTTAGAACTATTCTCACATTAATCATATACTTTGCACACGAACCGCCGCCCATTTGGAATAAGAAATGCTGAATGTATTTACGTGTGAGCGTTTTTGTCCATCGTGTAGTCCTAACCAGAACTACAGAGTTAACTCTGTTCCATTCGCTCCTGAAGCTGATTATTTGAAGATAAGCTAGCCAGCCATGCTGATGGTTCCAGTGGGGGTGGTGAGAGTAGCGTACTACGGTGATTTGACAAGAGTAGTAGGATGGTTTGAAATGTTTGAGATATTTGTCTTAGAGGTGAGGATATTTGTCTCAGTCTGAGAGATGAGCTTTTCGCCTACACCTCGTGTTGATTATTCAGGTTTCAAGATTCAGACCACTTCACACGCACTGCTGCAACCTGGCAATGTTCCGGTCTGAAATGTTAATTCTTAGTCAGTCCTTTCAAGCACTCTGGTCGAAAAGAACGGGTCCATCAGGCTGACACGCTCTTCTGACCTCACTTGGGGCGTGGCTACCTAATGTGCAAAGGATATGATCGGAAGTCATCTCTTATGACTCCTAAAATCACATTCATATCTTAACAAAAATACTGTCATTGTTTTTCATATCAAATGCACAACGTATTGGATGAAAACTTGACAGATAAAGGGGATATACTTGCCAAGTAACAGTATTTCGTCCATACAGTTTTTAATGGCTCTAGCTCCACCCCTGGGGTGTTGTTGACTGGATCCTCAGACAGTTGGTTGACCCCTATTAATTCAGTTCTCAGGTGTTGTTTAGTGCTCCTCCTTTAATCTAAGTTGTTCTTTTAACGGCTTATTCAAGTTTAGCATGTGTACACGTGTATGCGAATGCACTTGTACTTTTGCCACAGGCAGGAGTAAGCATGCTTAGCATCTTCCCCCCCAAATATATGTAATCGATGGTACCGATGTTAGCAAAGCTGCACAGCAGGCCGAAACTCCCTCTGTGAGTATTGTGGATGCTGTCACTACTAGCTTACAGACACAACTTGAGGTAAGAGGAATATGATCCAAATAATTTGGGATGAACTACCGGTTTAAGTATAGTATTTATTTGGTCAATATCCACAGTTATCATTTTAGTGGCATTTGATCTAGCTACATCTTCCCTTGTTAATAAATTAGAAGTAGAAGTCAGTGAAGTGAAAGTGATACACCATTATGTCTATTCTTCAGCCAGGTCACCCATGATACAAGTCAGTATTCGATGTCCATCCATGTTTGAGGACGTAGGCCACTAGAGGCAACAGTGAGCGCAGTTACGTTCAAGTAGGTTTTGGTATGCTAGGGCATTGTGGACAGGGATAGCTGATGGGCGTAGGCATCTCCCTCTGATTCCAAAGGTTGCAAGTTTGAATCCAGCAATAGAAAGTTATTTTTGGTTTAAGCCTATCCCTTAACTCTTACCTTAACCATTAATGCCCAACCTCAATATTTCATGTTGAGGTTGCATTTGCATGAGATATGAGTGGGAGGATTTCTGCATGTGCATACAGTCGGGTCAGAAATGATTGACACCCTTGATAAAGATGACAAAGAAATGACTGTATAAAATGTATTACTCAAATACTTATCTATATTATATGCTCCAAACAAATTGGGAAATTATATTATTTTATACTAATACAATTGCTCAGATAAAGAGATTTAGTTTAACACGTTATACTTTTTTTCTCAAAAAGGTAGAGGTCAAAATGATTGACACCCCCGTTTTCAATACCTTTCAATACAGAGACATGCTCCTGACCCACATCGGCGGGCTGGGCATTACTATAAATAACAAGAAGAGTCATCTTATGCCCACCCAGAGGGTGGCCTTCATTGGCATGGAACTGGACTCAGTCCTCATGAGAGCAAGCCTGTAGACCAGAAGGGTTCAGGTGATGGCCCCGACCAGGACCTGGGTCAGGGCACAAATCAGCCGATCATCCAGGTAATTGAGGATCAACAATCATTGGGACATGAGAGGTGACAGGACAGCGTCCATGCACTGTGAAAGTGCGGGGTGCCAAGGAGAGGCCGAAGGGAAGAACCATGAATTGATAAGCCATCCCTTCGAAAGCGAATCGGAAGTACTGCCAATGAGCTGGGTGAACAGGAACATGGAAGTACGCATCTCTCAGGTCCAGTGCCACAAACCACTGGTCCCTGGACATGGCCTGCAACATGCAGGCTGGGGACAGCATGTGGAACCTCAGCACCTTCAGGTACCCATTGAGGTTGCGGAGGTCCAGAATCGATAGAACCCACCTAGT
>NW_027014627.1:0-13159 GCF_036934945.1 Oncorhynchus masou masou | reverse complement strand
GACTTCCTGCCACCTATTACACCTATGCATGACACATATACATGAGATGATTAATGCAAGTATGCAAACATTATATTAGGTAGCATTGTTTAAAGTGGCTAGTGATATATTTTACATAATTTCCCATAATAAACCCCAGGAAGAGTAGCTGTTGCCTTGTCCCAAGAACTCCAATGGGGATCCATAATAGAATGCCAGGAAACGAGTAGAGCTGTTGCCTTGTCAAGAACTAATGGGGATCCATAATAGAACCCCAGGAAGAGTAGCTGCTGCCTTGTCAAGAACTAATGGGGATCCATAATAAACCCCAGGAAGAGTAGCTGTTGCCTTGGCAGGAACTAATGGGGATCCATAATAAACCTCAGGAAAGAGTAGCTGTTGCCTTGTCAAGAACTGATGGGGATCCATAGTAAACCCCATGAAGAGTAGCTGTTGCCTTGTCAAGAACTAATGGGGATCGATAATAAACCCCAGGAAGAGTAGCTGCTGCCTTGGCAGGAACTAATGGGGATCCATAATAAACCCCAGGAAGAGTAGCTGTTGCCTTGTCAAGAACTAATGGGGATCCATAATAAACCCCAGGAAGAGTAGCTGTTGCCTTGTCAGGAACTAATGGGGATCCATAATAAACCCCAGGAAGAGTAGCTGTTGCCTTGTCAAGAACTAATGGGGATCCATAATAAACCCCAGGAAGAGTAGCTGTTGCCTTGTCAGAACTAATGGGGATCGATAATAGACCCCAGGAAGGAGTAGCTGCTGTCTTGGCAGGAACTAATGGGGATCCATAATAAACCCCAGGAAGAGTAGCTGTTGCCTTGGCAGGAACTAATGGGGATCCATAATAAACCCCAGGAAGAGTAGCTGCTGCCTGTGTCAGGAACTAATGGGGATCCATAATAAACCCCAGGAAGAGTAGCTGTTGACTTGTCAATGAACTAATGGGGATCCATAATAAACCCAGGAAGAGTAGCTGTTGCCTTGGCAGGAACAGATGGGGATCCATAATAAACCCCAGGAAGAGTAGCTGTTGCCTTGTCAGGAACTGATGGGGATCCATAGTAAACCCCAGGAAGAGTAGCTGTTGCCTTGTCAAGAACTAATAGTTGATCCATAATAAACCTCAGGAAGAGTAGCTGTTGCCTTAGCAGGAACTAATGGGGATCCATGATAAACCCCAGGAAGAGTAGCCGCTGCCTGGTCAGGAACTAATGGGGATCCATAAAATGAACAAATACCAACTCAAGCGTACGTGATTCAAGTGAGATCTCACTGTTGCCCCTAGTGACCAGTTTTGAAGGCATTTCCCACAAATCCAATTTCGAAATTGGAAAATGGCAGCCTATTCCCTAGAAAGTAAACTATTTTAGATCAAGTCTTTGGTCAAAAGTAGTGAACTATGGATGGATTAGTGTGCCATTTTGGCCACAACAGTTTATCTCCCTGACCAGCACACTGTGGTCCAACTATACTCACAAAGCCTCCTTGCCGTGGCGTGAAATCCCCTGTGTGGCTTTAGAAGATCTATTGTGGTAAAATAAGCAGCCTGCCAGTGGTCATGCAAACCAGACCCTTATATCTAACAGAGCCCGAGCGATGCGTGTGTGTGTGTGTGTGTCGTCATCTGTTCCTCCAGTCGTTCTATCATCTGTTCCTCCAGTCGTTCTATCATCTGTTCCTCCAGTCGTTCTATCATCTGTTCCTCCAGTCGTTCTATCATCTGTTCCTCCAGTCGTTCTATAATCTGTTCCTCCAGTCGTTCTATAATCTGTTCCTCCAGTCGTTCTATCATCTGTTCCTCCAGTCATTCTGTCATCTGTTCCTCCAGTCGCTCCGATTTCATCTGTAATTTCTTAGCTGTTTTGCCGGCCTGCAAAAATTTCCAATGCTTCTGTCATCTGTACCTCCAGTCGTTCTAGCATCTTTTCCTCTCTGTACCTCCAGTCGTTCTGTCATCTGTACCTCCAGTCGTTCTAGCATCTCTTTTTCCCTCTCCCTCCTTTTTCTTGTCATTGTCAGATTTAAATCTGTTCATTTCAGTTTTTACCAAAACTTTTGCTAAAAAATGCTGTGTGACAGTTTATTTGGCTGCTGCAGTTCAGGCTCGTATTGTAATGAAGTGTTTCAAGGCAGTGCCCCCCACACACGCAGAGGCAAAAGCAAACGTAAGCACACATATCAGATTAACTAATACAGGCTGAACACATCAGATTATCTAAAACAGGCTGAACACATCAGATTATCTAAAACAGGCTGAACACATCAGATTATCTAAAACAGGCTGAACACATCAGATTATCTAAAACAGGCTGAACACATCAGATTATCTAAAACAGGCTGAACACATCAGATTATCTAAAACAGGCTGAACACATCAGATTATCTAAAACAGACTGAACACACCAGATTATCTAAAACAGGCTGAACACACCAGATTATCTAATAACCAGTCCTGCCCTGATACACCAATGCGGTGTGCTGCTCGGCATCGCTCCAGACCTGGTCTGATATACAGTGCCTTCGAAAGTATTCGCCCCCCTTGAACTTTGCGACCTTTTGCCACATTTCAGGCTTCAAACATAAAGTTATAAAACTGTATTTTTTGTGAAGAATCAACAACAAGTGGGACACAATCATGAAGTGGAACGACATTTATTGGATATTTCAAACTTTTTTAACAAATCAAAAACTGAAAAATTGGGCATGCAAAATTATTCAGCCCCTTTACTTTCAGTGCAGCAAACTCTCTCCTGAAGTTCAGTGATGATCTCTGAATGATCCAATGTTGACCTAAATGACTAATGATGATAAATACAATCCACCTGTGTGCAACCAAGTCTCCGTATAAATGCACCTGCACTGTGATAGTCTCAGAGGTCCGTTAAAAGCGCAGAGAGCATCATGAAGAACAAGGAACACACCAGGCAGGTCCGAGATACTGTTGTGAAGAAGTTTAAAGCCGGATTTGGATACAAAAAGATTTCCCAAGCTTTAAGAAAAGGCTAAGCTTGAGAGCAGGTGCATTATTTTCATTTTATTTGCGATTTTCAGAAATCGTTAATGTTGCGTTATGCTAATGAGCCTGAGGCTTTATTCACGATCCCGGATCCGGGGTGGGGTGTATCAAGAGGTTAAACATCCCAAGGAGCACTGTGCAAGCGATAATATTGAAATGGAAGCAGTATCAGACCACTACAAATCTACCAAGACCTGGCCGTCCCTCTAAACTTTCAGCTCATACAAGGAGAAGACTGATCAGAGATGCAGCCAAGAGGCCCATGATCACTCTGGATGAACAGCAGAGATCAACAGCTGAGGTGGGAGACTCTGTCCATAGGACAACAATCAGTCGTATATTGCACAAATCTGTCCTTTATGGAAGAGTGGAAAGAAGAAAGCCATTTCTTAAATATATCCATAAAAAGTGTTGTTTAAAGTTTGCCACAAGCCACCTGGGAGACACACCAAACATGTGGTAGAAGGTGCTCTGGTCAGATGAAACCAAAATTGAACTTTTTGGCAACAATGCAAAACGTTATGTTTGGCGTAAAAGCAACACAGCTCATCACCCTGAACACACCATACCCACTGTCAAACATGGTGGTGGCAGCATCATGGTTTGGGCCTGCTTTTCTTCAGCAGGGACAGGGAAGATGGTTAAAATTTATGGGAAGATGGATGGAGCCAAATACAGGACCATTCTGGAAGAAAACCTGATGGAGTCTGCAAAAGACCTGAGACTGGGACGGAGATTTGTCTTCCAACAAGACAATGATCCAAAACATAAAGCAAAATCTACAATGGAATGGTTCAAAAATAAACATATCCAGGTGTTAGAATGGCCAGGTCAAAGTCCAGACCTGAATCCAATCGAGAATCTGTGGAAAGAACTGAAAACTGCTGTTCACAAATGCTCTCCATCCAACCTCACTGAGCTCGAGCTGTTTTGCAAGGAGGAATGGGAAAAAATTTCAGTCTCTCGATGTGCAAAACTGATAGAGACATACCCCAAGCGACTTACAGCTGTTATCGCAGCAAAAAGTGGCACTACAAAGTATTAACTTAAGGGGGCTGAATAATTTTGCACGCCCAATTTTTTAGTTTTTGATTTGTTAAAAAAGTTAGAAATATCCAATAAATGTCCTTCCACTTCATGATTGTGTCCCACTTGTTGTTCATTCTTCACAAAAAAATACAGTTTTATATCTTTATGTTTGAAGCCTGAAATGTGGCAAAAGGTCGCAAAGTTCAAGGGGGCCAAATACTTTCGCAAGGCACTGTAAACAGAGGGATCACTTCACCTTGAAAACAGGCAGACATCCCTCTATGTTAGGACTGTATGGTACTTATTAACGCTGGCCGATGTTACTGACAGTGACTAAAACACCATGTTTACACATTTACCGATTGTATTTACTGTCTCTCTTTCTTTGTGTTTGTCATTTTATAGTACAGTCAGGTAACGTATCCTATTCTTCCACCAGGATTTGAAAATTAACCGGATTCTTGACACAACGTCGACCAACGACAAAATCGGTGTTATTTTCTATGACTGTTTTTCAGCTGTCTGAGTAAATATCAATTTAGGATGCTGTCGAGGATGTCAAGGTGATGGTGGTATAAACTGACAGTGGGGAGGAATTCATTGTCATTTAGGTTGAATAAGATGGATGGTCGACGCTATCGCCACTCTACAGTGTGCCTTACCTTTTAAAATGAATGGCAGATGTGATTTTCACTATAGTGTGGAACTGAATAAGAATGGACTATAACAATACCCCAGACACCATAGAAAATACACACACACACACATACATACACAACACACACACACACACATAAACGCATGCACACATACACACACACACACACATAGTTTCAAACTTCACATCACATCAGAAGCATGTTAAAAATGGGATACTTGGGGAATTTTGGCAGAGAGGACCTTAACTGTTTCCCCAGAGACAGGTGAATTTGTGGATCCCGTCTCTGCATGCAGATCGAAGGAAGATGCTAACTAGCGCTATTGCAATTGCTGGAAGTAGACTGTCATTGGAAGTAGACGTCAGTCATTGCGCCAATGCTAGTTAGCGTTGCGCTGGTGAAACTACCTCTAACATCCCTTCTCACTGGACACAGAGATAAGTTCATCTGACACTGGGGAAGTAGATAAAGGGCCTCATTTGCTGAAATTCCCAAAGTATCCCTTTAAATAGGCTCCATGCCAGCTCTCTGCCATCAAGTGTTTCTCCATGGGTAGACAGGTTGTTACCACAGAGAGATACTGTACTAGCCTGAAGAGGTGGGTCTCAGTGTAGAGGCAGGCTGTGGCCGTCTGTTTCCCAATGTGTTATTGTGTTGCTGTGTATATATATGTATATACGTATATGTGTAGCATCATGTGGAGATAACATACCATACTTAGCAGCGGCCAGAATTATGCACGTTTCTGTTCATTTATATTGTTATTTACCTTTGATTTATTATATATTTCATGTAAACATTCCCTTCCCATTCAAGCCCTTTTGAATTTAATTTAATTAACTTGAGAGAGAGAGAGAGAGAGAGAGAGAGAGAGAGAGAGAGAGAGAGGCAGAGACAGACAGACAGACGGACGGACGGACAGACAGACGGAGCGACAGACAGACAGACAGACGGACAGACGGACAGACGGACAGACGGACAGACGGACAGACAGACAGAGGGAGAGACGGAGAGAGAGAACGAGGAGAGAGAGAGGGAGAGAGAGGCAGAGACAGACAGAGACAGACAGTCAGACAGACAGACAGACAGACAGACAGACAGACAGACAGACGGACAGACGGAGAGAGGGAGAGACGGAGAGAGAGAACGAGGAGAGAGAGAGAGAGAGAGAGAGAGAGAGGCAGACAGACAGACAGACAGACAGACGGAGAACGAGGAGAGAGAGAGGAAGGAAGGATAGTGAGAGCCAGATGTTTATCTGTACTGAGTGTGCCCCTGCGGGGGCTGATACAGTATGATACGAGGCTGATGGGTTGTGTGCAACTGGCATGGCGTTCAAAGACTGCCGCTGGTCTTTTGAAGTCGGTGGCACCCCCCCCCCTTGAACCGTTGGCAGCGTCTAGTATGTGTGTGCTTGTGTGCCACAGGGAGATGGGTTGACTCTACGCTGACAGACATGACTAAATACTAAAAACCCTGCTGAGGCTTGACCATTGCTCAGTGAGACACCTACTACAACATTATCATGGAAGACAGGGATATCCCCACCACCACCACCACACCACTCAGTCTCATACTATAACACCACCCAGTCAGCCTCATACTACTGATAGAGGAGGTGGAGACACCACCCAGTCAGCCTCATACTACTGATAGAGGAGGTGGAGACACCACCCAGTCAGCCTCATACTACTGATAGAGGAGGTGGAGACACCACCCAGTCAGCCTCATACTACTGATAGAGGAGGAGGTGGAGACACCACCCAGTCAGCCTCATACTACTGATAGAGGAGGTGGAGACACCACCCAGTCAGCCTCATACTACTGGATAGAGGAGGTGGAGACACCACCCAGTCAGCCTCATACTACTGATAGAGGAGGAGACACCACCAGTCAGCCTCATACTACTGATAGAGGAGGTGGAGACACCACCCAGTCAGACTCAAACTACTGATAGAGGAGAAGGAGACACACCCAGTCAGCCCCTCATACTACTGATAGAGGAGGTGGAGACACCACCCAGTCAGCCCTCATACTACTGATAGAGGAGGTGGAGACACACCACCCAGTCAGCCTCATACTACTGATAGAGGAGGTGGAGACACCACCCAGTCAGCCTCATACTACTGATAGAGGAGGTGGAGACACCACCCAGTCAGCCTCATACTACTGATAGAGGAGGAGGTGGAGACACTACCCAGTCAGCCTCATATACTACTGATAGAGGAGGAGGTGGAGACACCACCCAGTGAGCCTCATACTACTGATAGAGGAGGTAGAGACACCCACCCAGTCAGCCTCATACTACTGATAGAGGAGAAGGAGACACCACCCAGTCAGCCTCATACTACTGATAGAGGAGGTGGAGACACCACCCAGTCAGCCTCAAACTACTGATAGAGGAGGTGGAGACACCACCAGTCAGCCTCATACTACTGATAGAGGAGGAGGTGGAGACACCACCCAGTCAGCCTCAAACTACTGATAGAGGAGGTGGAGACACCACCCAGTCAGCCTCATACTACTGATAGAGGAGGTGGAGACACCACCCAGTCAGCCTCATACTACTGATAGAGGAGGAGGTGGGAGACACCACCCAGTCAGCCTCATACTACTTGATGAGGAGGTAGACACCACCCAGTCAACCTCATACTACTGATAGATAGGGAGACACCACCCAGTCAGCCTCATACTACTGATAGAGGTTGGAGACACCACCCAGTCAGCCTTATACTACTGATAGAGGAGGTGGAGACACCACCCAGTCAGCCTCATACTACTGATAGAGGAGGTAGAGACACCACCAGTCAGCTCTCATACTACTGGATAGAGGAGGTGGAGACACCACCAGTCAGCCTCATACTACTGATAGAGGAGGTGGAGACACCACCCAGTCAGCCTCATACTACTGATAGAGGGGGAACACCACCCAGTCACCTCTTACTACTGATAGAGGAGGTGGAGACACCACCCAGTCAGACTCAACTACTGATGGAGGAGGTGGAGACACCACCCAGTCAGCCTCATACCATTGATAGAGGAGGTGGAGACACCACCCAGTCAGCCTCATATTACTGATAGAGGAGGTGGAGACACCACCCAGTCAGACTCATACTACTGATAGAGGAGGTGGAGGCCTCCACCCAGTCAGCCTCATACTACTGATAGAGGAGGTGGAGACACCACCCAGTCAGCCTCAAACTACTGATAGAGGAGGTGGAGACACCACCCAGTCAGACTCATACTACTGATAGAGGAGGTGGAGACACCCGCAGTCAGCCTCAAACTATTGGATAGAGGAGTTGGAGACACCACCCAGTCAGCCTCAAACTACTGACTACTGATACTTCTCTAAAGAACCTTCCTCAATCTTGAGATTCTTTGAAGAATCATACTTTTTCCCTGATTTAATACCCATATTATGTTGTTAAAAAAATATATTATTGTGTTGAATACTGACTCTGTAACAGCCTGAGTCCCTTTGGAGGAATTTTGAACTACTGACTTTAGGGTTACCACTTCCCATTGAGGCAAAACTGTCACTAGCCAAAACTAAACGTAACACACAAATGAGACTGTCACAAGCCACCATTGTTATGGTAATAGAGTAGGTGTCATATAACATTATAACACAACAGTGGATTAGATCAACTGGAATGACACTCTCTCTCACGGTTGCACAAAAAAGACCTGTGCACAATCCACGCCCCCAAAAATATTCAAATGAGCCACCGCCCCCACACATTTTAATTATCACTAAAAGAGGAAAGAAACCTTTTTGGAACAGGAAGAACCATCGAATGGTTCTTTGGGTTCTTTGGGTTCTTTGGGTTCTTTGGGTACTTTGGGTCAGTAAGAGAACTAACCTGGAACCATCACCTTCCTAAAGAATAATCGTTATTTTTTTACATGTCTCACACAGGAGCAAAAAAGTTCCGCTGGACGGAAACGTGGAATTTGCCCTTGGTTTCGGTCTGTGACAGGTTGAAGTTGTTTATGTACTGGTTAGAAGCAAACATGTTTTTGTGCATAATCTCAATAAATTGTGAAACAATATAGAGTGATTTTCACTAATGAAGTAGTTCTTAATTGCTCTGGCAGACGCTTGAATCGGGCTCTTTTCTATTTGATTCTTTTTTTTCATGACCTCTGGATTAAATAATACATGTTTTTGCAAAATTTTCACTCAAAGTATGAAAGCAAAGTCAAAGTAAACATGAAAGCAAAAGTCCTGTTTTTTTGTATCCTTGATCTGAAAAAGAAAAACCTAAAATAAAGGGACAGGAAGCGAGTTATCCTCCTCGACCTGTCTCCTAACAGCTTGTGAAGATAAAGCAGTACTTTAGTGATGAAGTGTACCATGTATAACTCAATGGACTGATTGAAATATAAAGTCTTCAGAGAGAAGATTATTCTCTCCCACATGAATAGTATTAGCATATTAGCACACTCTTCTTACTGTTTCACTCAAAAAACACACACGCGCACACACACACACACACACACACACACACACACACACACACACCACACACACACACACACACACACACACACCCATATATCACACATGAATGCACCCACACATCACACACACACACACACACACAGATACCAGGGAGAAAAGCTTTACGTAGGATAATTGGGGTATGAATACCCCCGTCTCTTTGAAACAAGGTTGTTTAAAACCCAACGTCTACTTCAGGAAAAAATATAACTTCCAACGGACAGTGATTTTTATCAAACTAAGACAAGATGGAAACTTCAAACAATCAAAGTTTTAAAATATTGACATTTGCACCTCTCTTTACTGAAGAGGGAATCGTGACTGATGGGTTTAAATTACAGACGGGCAAGTTCCTGAAAATATTATCTTGTCAACAAATGAAATGACACACTGAAACACTTTCTTCTTAGACAAAATGTTTCAAATCATTGTAAATAAGAATTTGTTCTTAACTGACTTGCCTAGTTAAATAAACGTTAAATCAAAACATGAAAAATAAATATATATAAATTACTAGAGGAAGAATAAAATAGGAAGAATAAATACTATGCCCATAATAATGTAGTATAAGGCGGAACAACAACAGTTTAGGATTGTTATTTTATCATTCTTAAAGTTTGATAAAGTTAATAGTTTCTTAACATAAGAATATAAGTCTGTTTGGCAGCGTTTAGACAGGCAGCCCAATTCTAATCTATTTTTCACTAATTGGTCTTTTGACCAATCAGATCAGCTCTGAAAAATATCTGATCTGAAAAATCTCTAATGTGAAAAGATTTGCAGGTGAAACAAAGTTTTAGGGCCATTTGTTGGAGCCCACCTTGGTATATGGTCTCTCTCTCTCCTCCCATCATGCTGTCCAGCCTGTCGCATGCATCCCAGTCTAAACAGTATGTGTGTATATTATGACAAATAAATCGATCGATAGCCCAAATCTGGCTCTTTGTCAGGGATTGGTCAACAGTACCATTCCTCGTAGGAGTGGAAATTATGGACTTGATTCTTAAATCAAGTGTTTTTTGTCATTCAGCGAGAGACGACTAGTTTTAAACCACTTTTTTTTCTCTCTTGACAAATACTGCACCAAACATCTTAGTTACACCACCTTGACAAAACAAACTTACAAATGATTTATCTTAGATTCATTCGGACAGTCATGGCTACAGTGCCTATGCGTAAGTATTCGCCCCCTTGAACTTTGCGACCTTTTGCAAAATTATTCAGCCCCCTTAAGTTAATACTTTGTAGCGCCACCTCTTGCTGCGATTACAGCTGTAAGTTCTTGGGGTATGTCTCTATCAGTTTTGCACATCGAGAGACTGAAATTGTTTCCCATTCCTCCTTGCAAAACAGCTCGAGCTCAGTGAGGTTGGATGGAGAGCATTTGTGAACAGCAGTTTTCAGTTCTTCCACAGATTCTCGATTGGATTCAGGTCTGGACTTTGACCTGGCCATTCTAACACCTGGATAATGTTTGTTTTGAACCATTCCATTGTAGATTTTGCTTTATGTTTGGATCATTGTCTTGTTGGAAGACAAATCTCCGTCAGTCTCAGGTCTTTTGCAGACTCCATCAGGTTTTCTTCAGAATGGTCCTTTATTTGGCTCCATCCATCTTCCCCATCAATTTTAACCATCTTCCCTGTCCCTGCTGAAGAAAATCAGGCCCAAACCATGATGCCCACCACCATGTTTGACAGTGGGTATGGTGTGTTCAGGGTGATGAGCTGTGTTGCTTCCCAAACATAACGTTTTGCATTGTTGCCAAAAAGTTGAATTTTGGTTTCATCTGACCAGAGCACCTTCTTCCACATGTTTGGTGTATCTCCCAGGTGGCTTGTGGCAAACATTAAACGATACTTTTATGGATATCTTTAAGAAATGGCTTTCTTCTTGCCACTTTTCCATAAAGGCCAGATTTGTGCAATATACGACTGATTGTTGTCCTATGGACAGAGTCTCCCACCTCAGCTGTAGATCTCTGCAGTTCATCCAGAGTGATCATGGGCCTCTTGGCTGCATCTCTGATCAGTCTTCTCCTTGTATGAGCTGAAAGTTTAGAGGGACGGCCAGGTCTTGATAGATTTGTAGTGGTCTGATAGACCTTCCATTTCAATATTATCGCTTGCACAGTGCTCCTTGGGATGTTTAACCTCTTGATACTCCCCACCCCGGATCCGGGATCGTGAATAAAGCCTCAGGCTCATTAGCATAACGCAACATTAACGATTTCTGAAAATCGCAAATAAAATGAAAATAATGCACCTGCTCTCAAGCTTAGCCTTTTCTTAAAGCTTGGGAAATCTTTTGTATCCAAACCGCTTTAAACTTCTTCACAACAGTATCTCGGACCTGCCTGGTGTGTTCCTTGTTCTTCATGATGCTCTCTGCGCTTTTAACTGACCTCTGAGATTATCACAGTGCAGGTGCATTTATACGGAGACTTGATTACACACAGGTGGATTGTATTTATCATCATTAGTCATTTAGGTCAACATTGGATCATTCAGAGATCCTCACTGAACTTCTGGAGAGAGTTTGCTGCACTGAAAGTAAAGGGGTTGAATAATTTTGCACGCCCAATTTTTCAGTTTTTGATTTGTTAAAAAGTTTGAAATATCCAATAAATGTCGCTCCACTTCATGATTGTGTCCCACTTGTTGTTGATTCTTCACAAAAAATACAGTTTTATATCTTTATGTTTGAAGCCTGAAATGTGGCAAAAGGACCGAATACTTTCGCAAGGCACTGTATATGGTAGCTACGGCGGCTCAAGAGGGACAAAAAACAGTAAAAAAATCAAATCAAATGTTATTTGTCACATACTTGGTTAGCAGATGTTAATGCGAGTGTAGCAAATGCTTGTGCTTCTAGTTCCGACAATGCAGTAATAACCAACAATTAATCTAACTAACAATTCCTAAACTACTGTCTTATACACAGTGTAAGGGGATAAAGAATATGTACATAAGGATATATGAATTAGTGATGTTACAGAGCAGCATAGGCAAGATACAGTAGATGGTATCGAGTACAGTATATACATATGAGATGAGTATGTAAACAAAGTGGCATAGTTAAAGTGGCTAGTGATACATGTATTACATAAGGATGCAGTCTATGATATAGAGTACAGTATATACGTATGCATATGAGATGAATAATGTAGGGTAAGTAACATTTTATAAGGTAGCATTGTTTAAAGTGGCTAGTGATATATTTACATCATTTCCCAACAATTCCCATTATTAAAGTGGCTGGAGTTGAGTCAGTGTTAGTGGTGGCTGTTTAACAGTCTGATGGCCTTGAGATTGAAGCTGTTTTTCAGTCTCTCGGTCCCAGCTTTGATGCACCTGTACTGACCTCGCCTTCTGGATGATAGCGGGGTGAACAGGCAGTGGCTCGGGTGGTTGATGTCTTTGATGATCTTTATGGCCTTCCTGTAACATCGGGTGGTGTAGGTGTCCTGGAGGGCAGGTAGTTTGCCCCCGGTGATGCGTTGTGCAGACCTCACTACCCTCTGGAGAGCCTTACTGTTGAGGGCGGAGCAGTTGCCGTACCAGGCGGTGATACAGCCCGCCAGGATGCTCTCGATTGTGCATCTGTAGAAGTTTGTGAGTGCTTTGGTGACAAGCCAAATTTCTTCAGCCTCCTGAGGTTGAAGAGGCGCTGCTGCGCTTCTTCACGATACTGTCTGTGTAGGTGGACCAATTCAGTTTGTCTGCGATGTGTATGCCGAGGAACTTAAAACTTGCTACCCTCTCCACTACTGTTCCATCGATGTGGATAGGGGGTGTTCCCTCTGCTGTTTCCTGAAGTCCACAATCATCTCCTTAGTTTTGTTGACGTTGAGTGTGAGGTTATTTCCTGACACCACACTCCGAGGCCCTCACCTCCTCCCTGTAGGCCGTCTCGTCGTTGTTGGTAATCAAGCCTACCACTGTTGTGTCG
>NW_027014626.1:0-13160 GCF_036934945.1 Oncorhynchus masou masou | reverse complement strand
GGAAGACCTGCAAAATCGTCAGTGTATCAAATACTTGTTCTCCCACTGTATGTATTCATCCTTCTCTGGATGTCTGGCAAATAGTGTTCCTTCTATCAAGCATGTTACTCATTTAAAACAACCTGCGGATTTAACACTGACACACACAGAGACACATACCTTCCTATATGCTGACCAATCTTTCCAATCACCGTTTCTGTATCTGGCTTGTATATATTCGTCAGATTGTAAGACCGCGGCCAGAAACAGCTGACGCAGGACTTCCTCATCATATTGCTGTTTTTAAATCAATTCCATGGTAGCATTTCAGTGTGATACAGCAATTTTTCATAATAAATGGACTATTGATGAACCTCCAGAATTACAGAGTAACACTTCTCCTCCCCTCCTCCCTCCCTCCCTCCCTCCCTCCCTCCCTCCCTCCTCCTCCCTCCCTCCTCCTCCCTCCTCCCTCCGCTATCGCTCCCTCTGCTATCGCTCTACCTCCCTCCCTCTGTCTGTCTGTCTGTCTGTCCCTCCCCTCTGTCCCTCCCTCTGCCCTCTTTCTCTCCCCCTCTCTCTCTGTTGCTCCCTCCCTCCCCCCTCCTCGCTCACTCTCTCCCTCCCTCCCTCCCTCCCTCTGTCTCTATCTGCCTCCCTCCCTACCTTTGCCTGTTGCTCCCTTCCCTCTGTCTGTCTCCCCCTCCCTCTGGCCCTCCCTTTCTCCCTCTTTATCTCCTTCCTTCCCTCCTTCTCTGTCACTCCCCCTCCTCCCTCTCCCGCTCTATCGCTCCCCCTCCCACCCCCTCCTCCTCTCTCTCTCCCACATCCCTCCCTCTCTGCCCCCCCCCCCAGGTATGAAGTAATGCAGTTCTGCTGGCTGCAGCCAGAGCAGAGACCCAACAGTGAGGTACACCTCCTCTCACCTGTGCCAAGGGGGCCAGTGGAGTCCAGGAGGACTTTGAACAGCGCTGGAACTCCCTGAGACCCAACCTGACTGGCAGCACCACCCACAGCCACACCGCCCAGCTCCTCCACCACTAGCCCAGACTACTGTCCCTGCCCCCAGCCCGACCATCTATCCCTGGGGACGTGAGTTGGAGCCGGCCTCCACCTCCCGCAACTCCTTCCCTCTCCTGGAACACTTCTCCCACGACAGCTTCCACTCAGACAGCGGTGACGACATCCTGACGTGACAGAGACCAGCTATGGTGGGCTCAACTTTGAGTACAAGTGGGAGCAGGCGAGAGCCGAGCAGCCATACTGTTCCTCATCCACCAGCGGGCCTCTGGGCCAGGGCAACCCTCACTACCAGGACGTATACTACCCCGTCGGGAACACCTCCACCTCGGGCAGCTGTAAAGGGGACGGAGGGGGTGGAGGGCTTGTTCTGGGGGTCTCCCCATCCTACTACGAGTCCGACCACTCCGGATCGGGGTCCGGGTCGGGGGTAGGGGTGGTGCCGGTGTTGAGCGCTCACAGCCCTTCGGTCGGCAGTGAGTACTACATCCGTATTGAGGAGCCGGTGGAGTGTAATATCAACCTGGATGATAGTGTGGTTGACTACAGCCCTGGGTTGGAGGCTGAGGATGGCAGCCTCTCCTCAGGGAGCAGAACCCCACAGCCCCAGTCCCAGTCCCAGTCCCAGTCCCAGTCCCAGCCCAGTGCCTACTGGTCAGCAGCAGCAGGCGATAGCAGTGGGGGTAAACACAGTACCCATGACTCTGACAATAGCCCGGCCTTGTCCCTGACCATGGAGCCTCTCCTGAGACAGACAGCCAGCACAGCCAGTCCCGTGGAGATGGGGCCGTCCCACCAGTACTTCTCACCCAATCAGAGACAGGCTTTCTACTGTGAACAGTCGCCCATTCGAGAGACGTGTTGCCAATCACCAGAGGACACGCCCATAATGTCCCAGCTGAACCTGCATCATCCAATGGGGAGGCTGGAAACCACTCTGGGGGTGGGGTCCTCCCACTCCCAGTGCCTGAGTAGCCCTAGTCTGGGACACTGTGACCCCTACCTCGAGGCTAGCCAAGGCTTCACCACCACAGCCAGGAGGACGGTTAGTGAAGGCTACTATGACATGATGGGTCCCCTCAGAAAGACTCTACCCATGGCTAACCATATTAGCATTGACGTGGAGACAGGGGACGGGGGACTTTTGGTGGGGGGTAGGAAGAGAGGAGAAAGTGACGCTGGGGACATCGACGATGGTGATCTCTTCTCTGAGAGAGAAGCCACCAACTGGACCTCCAACCACTCGGCCAATAACAACAGCATGACTTTTGACCTTAGGCAGACGGGCCAATCACAGGACAGCTATCTGGACCTCCATTACACCAACACCACGACACACTCCTCTACTGTAACTGGCTCGTGTAACAGTAGCAACATGTGCCAGCAGCACAGCTCCAGAGCCTTCAGCTATATGGAGGCCACAGGGAGAAGAGCGCAGTCTGCTCTTCCTCTAGCAGACCCAGTGAGGGCAGTAGTGCTACTACATATAGTCACCTGTGTCACGGAGCTAGCGATAAACCTGTGTGTCTCTCAGACCACTCTACCCTAGATCATCTCAGAGGTGTAGCTGTTGACTCTCTCTCCAGCTCTTCTGTTGCTGTCAAGTGTGTTAACCTCAAAGGTGGTGTAAAGGACAAGCGTCCCCACCACCAAAACTACAACTACGGTGTCTGTAGAGGGACACAGTAAAAACCCATCTCTGTTTACAGGAGAGAGGAAATTCTCCCATCCCAAGATGATCCCAGGAACAGGCTATATCCAATCTCCGTCCACATACATGGAGCTTGACACTCGCACAGGCCTCAGCACTAAGGCAGTCCTGACAGAGAAGCAGGGGGGTAATGTCTGGGAGATACCTTCACATGTTAAAGACAGAGGTCCAGTGGAGGTGATGTCTGGTGGTGTGGGGGAGAGGAGGCTGGGGATGGGGTTGGCCCACCCTGAAGGGGTACTGCTGGAGCCGGTCGGGTCCTTGTTTGAGGCTAGCAGAGGGCTGGACAGTGGGTTGGAGATGGCCGGTCATTCCAGCATCAGCCTAGTGGATATCAGCAACTGTAGCTACGACGATGAGGACGATGACATAACAGATATCACTTCTGGAATTTTGGCCGACTACTCCCTGGACTATGCTGACGAGGTCGGAGACGATCTAAGCCCCGCCCGCCACCCCCACGGACGCTCCCTGCAGAACCTGGTGGGAACCCCCGACTCCGTGGACACCCTGGACATGCTGTCGCTGTCATTGTCGGTTACCACCGCCAGCCCCTGTGAGGCCTTCAGCCTTGATGACGTCTTTCTCCATACCTCCTCCTCCCTCTCCTCCTCTTTCACCTCCTCTTCTTTCACCTCCTCATCTCTCCTCCCCAAGTCCCTGGACAGTGGCTACGACACAGAGAACAATGAAAGCCCAGAGTTCATCCTAAAGGAGGGAGGTGGGAATGGGGACTTCCTATTGGACTGCGAAGGAAACCAGCAACAACACCCAGTCCTCGGTGGGAGCCACCTGGCCCGCGGTGGGGTTAGCCTGGGGCCGAGGTCGGACCACATGGTCCTTCAGCAGGTGGACCTGGGTGATGGGGTTGGGGTCACTCTGTGTACCTCTTCCTCCTCTGGCTGCACTGAGCTGCAGCTAAAGGGACTAAGTGACAAGAATCCGTTCGTGGACTCTGCCTACTTCTCTGACTACGACGCGGAGAACGAGAGGAGTCCCCAGGATGAAGGGAGTAACTTCTTCTCCAGTCCAGGAGACAAGAAGGACTTTGTGGGGCACACAGCCTCGAAACAGAGGATACGGTCGGCGAGGAGAGATGAACTCCAACCACAGACGGGGAGAGAGGACGGTTACCGTGACCTGACAGACCTGACAGGAAACACAAACACAAACACAAATGGAGTGGTGGTGTTTGACACTAACACAGGTTCCTCTCCCTCATCGGCCCCCGGCCCGCGCCTCTCCATGCTGGCCCCCTTCCCCCCTCAGATGGGGGGCTGTCTGGCCAAGGAGTCCGCCCCGGACGATGCTGTAGGCCTGGAGTCTGAGCACAGTGGCGAGGAGCCGGCATCTGGGTGCAGCTCCACCGTGGTGTCTGAGGGTTCCTCCACAGTGCAGGAGGCTTCAGCCAGACACCCTGACCAGGAGAACCATCACAGGGCCTCAGAGGATGACTACTCCCCCATCCAGTCCCTGGGCTCCGACTCTACCATAGACTACAGAGAGGAGGTGATGAAAGAGAAGGAGGAGGACAGTGAGGGAGAGCAGGGATCGACTGAGGAGGACATGCCAGAGTTTAATCAGGTCGATGGAGAGATGGAGAGAGATGGAGGAGAAGAGGAGGAGTATGAGGAGTTAGAGGAGGAGAACGAAGAGAGGAGGAGGAGAAGGCTGGCTACAGCAGACACCAGAACGGTCCTGTTGGCCTCCTCATCTCATCTCCATCTCTCTCTCTCCTGCTCCCCCTCACTCAGGAGCTGTGTCGGGAGGTGGAGAGGCGAGCTCCTCTAACAGAGGGGGAGGAGTCAGACGACAGTGAGTCAGAGGAGGAGCTGCGGAGCTACAACCTGCAGGAGGAGCTGAGCGAGGAGGACAGTGAGGGGGAGGTTGGTTATACATTGGTTATATTCACGTTCCCCTTTTTCCTACATGATGTTATTCTATTGTAAACCTGAGATCCGCAATAGGAGCAGCAGCGTCACTGGTCACTGGTCACTGGTCACTGGTCACTGGCCACTGGTCACTGGTCACTGGCCACTGGTCACTGGTCACTGGTCACTGGCCACTGGTCACTGGCCACTGGCCACTGGCCACTGGTCACTGGTCACTGGTCACTGGTCACTGGCCACTGGTCACTGGTCACTGGTCACTGGCCACTGGTCACTGGCCACTGGTCACTGGTCACTGATCACTGGTCACTGGTCACTGGCCACTGGTCACTGGCCACTGGTCACCCCCTATCATTTCAGCTCAGAGGAAACAAGCATCCAGCATGGTGCTGAAACAGAGTGGTAGTATATACTCTGCTGTTCTATCTGCTATGCAATGACGTGCAATGATGTCAGAGAGGAAAAAAAACACTGTTTATTGTTTGAAGTCATGTATTTTTGTTGTAGTATCACAAACCGACCACAGGAGTCTGGTGTCACCTTAATTTGGGAGGACAGGCTCGTGGTAATGGCTGCTGCGAAATAAGTGGAATAGTATCAAATGACATCAAACGCATGATTCCATGGATTCCATCCCATTCCATTTGCTCCGTTTCAGACATTATTATGAGCCGTCCTCCCCTCAGCAGCCTCCTGTGAACTGGAGGTGGCCGTTTCGCGCTGTAGAATGGAGCTTTAATCATGTGAAGCAGTGTTTCCCAAACCTGAGGAACATTATGTGTTTCAGGCCAAGTACTAACGCAGTTAATTCAACTAATCAACTCATCATGAATAGTGGAATCAGGTGTGTTAATGCTCGGGTTAAAAACTACAATGTGCTCCACTTTGGGTTCCCAGGACCAGGATTTTAGACACACTGATGTGAAGTGTGTTGTGACTGACTCACTTGACTTGACTAGGTGATGGGGGTGCCGGTGGTGGTGAGCGATAGTAGTGGGGCCAGAAACCTCCGCAGCCTCCTCAAGATGCCTAAGCTCCTCACACAGTCCTTCTGTGACGAGCTGGACAGGAAGAAGAAAGCCGTGTCCTTCTTTGATGACGTCACGGTCTTCCTGTTCGACCAGGTCAGTCACTCTGCAAGCATAGTGACATCACTATGGTCAATCAATGGCAATACTTCATTCTGGATTAAAAAAAAGGCACCACGCATTATAGAGAATTCATAGTTTTATAACCACTGCATCACACATCATTTATAAGCAGTCACACAACATAAAAGTGGTGTTTAAAGTTGGGCCAGTTGAATTATTGTTTTCTGTACTGGTAGATGTATTTGAGACTTTCTGACTGATTTGTCTTTCACCTCCAGGAGAGCCCCACAGGAGAGCTGGCTGACTTCACGTTTCCCCCAGGAGCAGAGTCCTGTGGCCAGGCCTCAGGCGGGGAGCACCCCCAACCGGACCTCCAGCCCCACCCCACCATGGGCCACCACCACCACCACCCCACCATGGGCCACCACCTCCACCCCCCCACCATGGGCCACCACCTCCACACCCCGGACATGGCACCACACGCCTCAGAGGACTCTGATGGCAACATGTCAGAAGAAGGTAAGAGTGAAAAATACTTTCAGTTACAAGAACAGTTAGAGACCAAGAGTGTTAAGAATGGATCCCTGAGGGATACAAGAACAGTTAGAGACCAAGAGTGTTAAGAATGGTCCCTGAGGGATACAAGAACAGTTAGAGACCAAGAGTGTTAAGAATGGATCCCTGAGGGATACAAGAACAGTTAGAGACCAAGAGTGTTAAGAATGGATCCCTGAGGGATACAAGAACAGTTAGAGACCAAGAGTGTTAAGAATGGATCCCTGAGGGATACAAGAACAGTTAGAGACCAAGAGTGTTAAGAATGGATCCCTGAGGGATACAAGAACAGTTAGAGACCAAGAGGGTTAAGAATGGATCCCTGAGGGAATCCACAAGCTACAGTCAGGTATACTGTATCAGTTCTAAACCCCCTCTCCTGTGTGTGTGGTGTGTGTGTGTGTGTGTGTGTGTGTGTGTGTGTGTGTGTGTGTGTGTGTGTGTGTGTGTGTGTGTGTGTGTGTGTGTGTGTGTGTGTGTGTGTGTGTGTGTGTGTGTCGTGTGTGTCGTGTGTGTGTGTGTCGTGTGTGTGTGTGTCGTGTGTGTGTGTCGTGTGTGTGTGTGTGTGTGTGTATATTCAGGTGGTGGGTTTGAGTGTGAGGATGACATCCCATTGATGACCAGCCCGTTGTCCAGTCCGTCTACAGCTGAGCCACCGGTCTCCCATCCCATCCCGGTCCCTGCTGCCAAGCCTCCCGAGGACAAGCCAGTAGCAGTAACAGCAGCATCACAGTTCTCCCGTTTCAGCGTGTCCCGCTCCCGCTTCTCCATCACACACGTCCCCAATCCAGACATGAACTCTGAAGGTCAGTCCTGTTGAACACACCCCTGGTACTGTAGTAGTCACTAGTGTCCTGTTGAACACTCCCCTGGTACTGTAGTACTGTAGTAGTCACTAGTGTCCTGTTGAACACTCCCTGGTACTATAGTACTGTAGTAGTCACTAGTGTCCTGTTGAACACACCCCTGGTACTGTAGTAGTCACTAGTGTCCTGTTGAACACACCCCTGGTACTGTAGTAGTCACTAGTGTCCTGTTGAACACACCCCTGGTACTGTAGTAGTCACTAGTGTCCTGTTAAACACTCCCCTGGTACTATAGTACTGTAGTAGTCACTAGTGTCCTGTTGAACACACCCCTGGTACTGTAGTAGTCACTAGTGTCCTGTTAAACACTCCCTGGTACTATAGTACTGTAGTAGTCACTAGTGTCCTCTGAACACACCCCTGGTACTGTAGTAGTCACTAGTGTCCTGTTGAACACTCCCCTGGTACTATAGTACTGTAGTAGTCACTAGTGTCTGTTGAACACTCCCCTGGTACTATAGTACTGTAGTAGTCACTAGTGTCCTGTTAAACACTCCCCTGGTACTATAGTAGTCACTAGTGTCCTGTTGAACACTCCCCTGGTACTATAGTACTGTAGTAGTCACTAGTGTCCTGTTGAACACTCCCCTGGTACTATAGTACTGTAGTAGTCACTAGTGTCCTGTTGAACACACCCCTGGTACTGTAGTAGTCACTAGTGTCCTGTTGAACACTCCTTGGTACTATAGTACTGTAGTAGTCACTAGTGTCCTGTTGAACACTCCCCTGGTACTATAGTACTGTAGTAGTCACTAGTGTCCTGTTGAACACACCCCTGGTACTGTAGTAGTCACTAGTTTCCTGTTGAACACTCCCTGGTACTATAGTACTGTAGTAGTCACTAGTGTCCTGTTGAACACTCCCCTGTTACTGTAGTACTGTAGTAGTTACTAGTGTCCTGTTCACAACACTGAGCCCAGCCTAGCTGTACTGACCTGGTAACATAGAGTCCTGTTCACAACACTGAGCCCAGGCTAGCTGTACTGACCTGGTAACATAGTGTCCTGTTCACAACACTGAGCCCAGGCTAGCTGTACTGACCTGGTAACATAGAGTCCTGTTCACAACACTGAGCCCAGCCTAGCTGTACTGACCTGGTAACATAGAGTCCTGTTCACAACACTGAGCCCAGGGCTGTACTGACCTGGTAACATAGTGTCCTGTTCACAACACTGAGCCCAGGCTAGCTGTACTGACCTGGTAACATAGAGTCCTGTTCACAACACTGAGCCCAGCCTAGCTGTACTGACCTGGTAACATAGAGTCCTGTTCACAACACTGAGCCCAGCCTAGCTGTACTGACCTGGTAACATAGAGTCCTGTTCACAACACTGAGCCCAGGCTAGCTGTACTGAGCTGGTAACATAGTGTCCTGTTCACAACACTGACCCCAGGCTAGCTGTACTGACCTGGTAACATAGAGTCCTGTTCACAACACTGAGCCCAGCCTAGCTGTATTGAGCTGGTAACATAGTGTCCTGTTCACAACACTGAGCCCAGCCTAGCTGTACTGACCTGGTAACATAGAGTCCTGTTCACAACACTGAGCCCAGGCTAGCTGTACTGACCTGGTAACATAGAGTCCTGTTCACAACACTGAGCCCAGGCTAGCTGTACTGACCTGGTAACATAGAGTCCTGTTCACAACACTGAGCCCAGGCTAGCTGTACTGACCTGGTAACATAGAGTCCTGTTCACAACACTGAGCCCAGGCTAGCTGTACTGACCTGGTAACATAGAGTCCTGTTCACAACACTGAGCCCAGCCTAGCTGTACTGAGCTGGTAACATAGTGTCCTGTTCACAACACTGACCCCAGGCTAGCTGTACTGACCTGGTAACATAGAGTCCTGTTCACAACACTGAGCCCAGGCTAGCTGTACTAAGCTGGTGTTGTTATACATCCACCATAGCTGCTGGAGTGGACAATGTTCTGTCAAAGGAAAGGGCAGCACAGTACAGCTAGCCTGGGCTCAGTGTTGTGAACAGGACACTATGTTACCAGCTCAGTAAAGCTAGCCTGGGCTCAGTGTTGTGAACAGGACACTATGTTACCAGCTCAGTACAGCTCAGGTCGACACGACAGTGTGAAAAGGGAAAACGCCACATCTGCGCTAACGAATCCTCTTCTCTTGTCTCACAGGGAGCAGTGAAGATGGAGAGGCAGTGAAAGAAGGATTGAAGGGGTCTTCTCCATGACAGGAAGGAGTATACCTCCTCTCCTAGTATGACGACCAGGTGTTCAGACCTGGGATCTCCAGAACCTGAGGACCCTGTATGAGCCAATGCCTTGTATCGTAGTGACACAACATCTACATTCCAAATGACAGCCTATTCCCTATGTGCCCTGGTCAACAATAGTGGAAGACATAGGGAACAGGGTGCCATTTCGGATGCAGACAAACACCTTAAATGGTTCCTTCTCTTACTTTGTATTATTACTCCAGAGAGAGACAGAGAGATAGCTGTAGGAATGATGACAGAGTCTTGAGAGGACCACAACCAAGCAGTATGTGACTGATAATATAGATGTATTAGAGATATATAACATCTACACTTATGACAATTATTAATAACTTATTTGCTCAAATCACCATTGACTTCAGTAGCGTCAAGTCATTTGGGGAAAAGGAAAAAGAGACAAAAAAAATGAAAAAAATGACAGACTTGGTCTCATTGCTGCTCTCTCATTGGCTGCTTTGGTCCTCCATCTGCTTGCTCATCGGCTGGTTGGATCTTCTAGAACAGTGTTACAGTGCTTCCCTGGAGCTGTTGAATAATGGCTGATGACCGCCCCACAGGAAGCTGCTCTCTGTGGGGGTTCAAAGATGAAGACAACCTCCCCTTTACAAATGACAGAGGAATAGGGGTGGGGGTACTGCGAAACCTACTGTGCCCCCTTGACAAAACCACAGGAAGGTGGACTGTCTTGCTGATGTTTTAGTTCAGGGATAAAAATGTATTAGTATGATGTTATACCATAGCATTGAATATGTGTTTCTGATTGGCTTGAAGGGCATTCTAGAGCGTGCATTATTTCCGTATAACTCACGGTATATTTGCACGATAGAATGGTTCGTTCTTACATACTATATGATTCAGCTGCTTTTGAAAGCAAAAGTTCAATTGAAAACATTATTGGCATGTTTGAATTGATTTTCATAATGGCGAGCTAGGACTGATGGTTTGGTTCGCTAAACTAGCAAGTCAGTTTGTTTGGTTACCAAGGCAACCACTGTCGCTGTCTAGTAAACTTGCTAGCTACTTCAGTGGATGTTAAACACATTTCTACTGGCCAATTAACACATGTCTAGCAGCAAATGTGTTCAATTATAGCCCTGGTATAAAAGGGATAATCAACTTGGGGCTCTATGCATACTGGAATAGTGTGAAGTCAGCTGGAACACACCTTCCACATCGTTCATTATTTTCCATAGAACGCATAGCCTCTGGTTGATTATCCCTTAACAGATCATTAGAGCCAGAGCCCTGTTGAAATCTATGTATGTTATAATATATATGGCTCTGCTTACAACTTGGTAACACTGTTATGTGTCTGTTTCACAGTTCTTTGTAACGGTAGTTACTCCTCTCCTTACAAAAAAAGGTTGCCGTTTTGAAACTGCAGTAAAAGTGCAGTAACTGCAGTCAGTCAACTGTGGTATTTTGGATGCCTTTAATTACAGAATAACTGCAGTGTACTGCAGTTGAACCTCAGTTATACTGCAGTTGAACCTCAGTTATACTGCAGTTGAACCTCAGTTATACTGCAGTTGAACCTCAGTTATACTGCAGTTGAACCTCAGTTATACTGCCAAATGACGGCAGTAAAAAAAAGTTATTTTGGACACTGTCTTTGCAGCAAACTGCAGTTATACTGCACTCTAATGGCAATCTTTTTTGGTAAGGGTCCTCTCTTTGGTCAATGAAGACCTCCACATCTGTTCAAAATGCACTTCCTCCATTAGAATTATTAGGCCAGTTGACAAGCTCTAAAGTAGATGTATTTAGGGTAGAAGCCATGAAAATTGGAACACATTTTTTTTGTACTGAACAAAACCTGATAAGAGTGCCATTTGAGCCGAGCGTTGAAGGAGCCTGTTCGTAGCACCACCTAAAGATCAATGTTGAAAATACATCTACTGTACCTGCATTTACGTTTCAGGTCACCCCTGTGTTGGGTCTACATGACTAAAATATAAGGCGGAGAACACTGTAATGTTAATGTAATGGATCTGTTACAGCATAGATCCATGAGGGTCATGTTCCTTAGGGGGAAAAGTACTGAAATGAGATATATATATATATATTTAACTTGGCAAGTCAGTTAAGAACAAATTCTTATTTACAATGAAAGCTTACCGAGGAACTGCCTCGTTCAGGGGCAGAATGACAGATTTTACCTCATCAGCTCGGAGATTCGATCCAGCAACCTTTCGGTTACTGGCTCTAACTACTAGGCTACCTGCTGCCCACTTGTCCGACTTGTCCAATAAGACACGCTCATTAACGTTTTTCATTGCAAAACCTTTTCCGTTAAGTACCCTAATGAACGTGACCCAGGATCCCTGTTTGTGTCTGTCCCTGGAAACTCAAGGGTCAATTGGTAACAAAACATTATTAGTGTTTTATAATGCATTATAAAGGACGCTATAAAGCATTATACATTACTGTCTAGCCCATGTAATGATTCATACAGTAGCTTTGCTCACGTTTCATTTAACCAGCGATACAGTGAGTGGAATGTGACGGAGGGAGAGAAAAGAGGGATGAATAGAAGAAAGAGATTTGCATCCTAAAATGGCACCCTATTCCCTTTATAGTGCACTACTTTTGACCAGGACCCAATGGGTCCTTTACAGTAGACTACTTTCATACTTTCAACCAGGGCCCATAGAGCATTTGGGACGCCAAACCAGGTGAAGCCACAGCCAAACTGTTTTGGTCATAATATCTCTTCTGGATGGTTTTCCTGGACCCAGATGAATCGTAGTCCTGGACTAACAAACACTTTCAATAGAGAATCACCATTAAAATAGGTTTTGAGACCAGGACTTATTCTGTGTCTGGGAAACCAGCCCTGTATGTTTAAATGCAAGAGCGCCTTTCAATTCAACTACATGTCTATACTATATCTGTCGTGAAGCTGTGTTTGTCACCGGTCTACCTATACCATCTAATGCAGGTCTATTTTATTACATGAAAGAGATGGTTGTCTGTACAGGTGTTCAAGGTGTACAGACATTGCAACAGGACGGTTACAGATTGACACATCTCACATAATAATGTATGAATGTTATCAACATGTTTCATTTGACTTGGTTTTACTACTGCTGTACCCCTCTCCTCTCCTTCCGGGGCCATGTATCAAGCGTCTCAAAGCAGGAGTGCTGACTGAGGATCAGTTTGGCCTTTTAGATCGCAATAAACAAGATCACACAGGCAGGACCTGATCCTAGATCAGTACTCATTCTCTAAGACATTTGATACATACACTGCCCTGATTCTCCTGAGTCACTAAAAGGGCCAACTCTATTTTTTCTCTCTCTCTGCCTGCCTTTGAAGTTTTTCACATTCTGCAAGAAGAGAGACTTTTCCCCTAGTATTTCTTATCTACCAATATGAGTATGTTTCTGAAATGGCATCATATTCTCTGTATAGTGCACTAAGAAAAATACTCATATTTGTGCACTTATATAGGGAATATGGGCCATTTCAGTCACAACTTTAAAACCTTTATGGGATCGGTGTCCCCACAATGGGAGGGTTGAGCTAATGTGATTAGCATGACGTTTTAAGTAACAGGAAGATTTCCCAGGACATAGACATATCTGATATGGCCAGATGGCGGAAATTCCTGTTAATCTAGCTGCACTGTCCAATATACAGTAACAGTGAAAGAATACCATGCTATTCTTTGAGGAGAGTGCACAGTTTTGTACTTGAAAATGGATCAATAAACCAATTAGACACATTTGGGCAGACTTGATACAACATTTTGAACAGTAATGCAATGGTTTATTGGATCAGTCTTGGATCAATACTTATGT
>NW_027014625.1:0-13161 GCF_036934945.1 Oncorhynchus masou masou | reverse complement strand
TTAAATGGAATAAGTTTGGAACCACCAAGACTCTTCCTAGAGCTGGCCTTTATTAGGGAGGTGACGAAGAACCAGATGGTCACTCTGACAGCGCTCCAGAGTTCCTCTGTGGAGATGGGAGAACCTTCCTGAAGGACAACCATCTCTGCAGCACTCCACCAATCAGGCCTTTATGGTAGATTGGCCAGACAGAAGCCATTCCTCAGTAAAAGGCACATGACAGCCCACTTGGAGTTTGCCAAAAGGTACTAACTAAAGACTCTCAGACAATGAGAAACAAGATTCTCTGGTCTGATGAAACTAAGATTGAACTCTTTGCCTTGAATGCTATGCGTCACGTCTGGAGGAAACCTGGCACCATCCCTATGGTGAAGCATGGCCTTGGCAGCATCATGTTTTTCAGGGGCAGGGACTGGGAGAATAGTCAGGTTTGAGGCAAAGATGAACAGAGCAAAGTCCAGAGAGATCCTTGACAAAAACCCGCTCCAGAGCGCTCAGGACTTCCGACTGGGGCGAAGGTTCACCAGGACAATGACTTTAAGCACACAGCCAAAATAGCGAAGGAGTGGCTTCGGGACGAGTCTCCGAATGTCCTTAAGTGGCCTAGCTAGATCCCGGACTTGAACCCGATCGAACATCTCTGGAGAGATCTGAAAATAGCTGTGCGGCAACGCTCCTCATCCAACCTGACAGAGCTTGAGAGGATCTGCAGAGAAGAATGGGAGAAACTACCCAAATACAGGTGCGCCAAACTTGTAGCGTCATACCCAAGATGACTCGAGGTTGTAATCACTGCCAAAGGTGCTTCAACAAAGTACTGTGTAAAGGGTCTGAATACTATGTACATTTTCTATTTCTGTTTTTCTTTTATACATTTGCAAACATTTCTAAAAAACAGTTTTTGATGTGTCATTATGGGGTGTTGTGTACACATTTATGTGGATTTTTTTATAATAACTTTTTTTAATAAGGCTGTAACATAACAACATGTGAAGAGTCAATGTGTCGGAATACTTTCTGAATGCACTTTAGTGCACTACCTTGGACCCAGGGCCTAAAATGAGGAATAAGGTGCCATTTTGGACACAACCACCCATTCTCGCTGCTATAGTCTGATGTCATCAATCTGTGGTGGCGACAGTGAGGAACCCTGGGTACTGTATGAGATCTGGCAACACAACACAGTGTTCTGATCTCATACACCTATTCCTCTATTAATATTGATCCAACCAAATAGCACCCTATTCCATTCATAGAGCACTACAGGGCCCATAGGGAATCGGGTGTCATTAAACAGGGCCCATAGGGAATCGGGTGTCATTGAACAAGGCCCATAGGGAATCGAGTGCCATTCAACAGCGACCATAGAGAATTGGGTGTCATTAAACAGAGCCCATAGGGAATCGGGTGCCATTGAACAGGGCCCATAGGGAATTGGGTGCCATTCAAAAGGGCCCATAGAGAAGCGGGTGTCATTAAACAGGGCCCATGGGGAATCGGGTGCCATTGGATAGGGCCCATAGGAAATCGGGTGTCATTGAACAGGGCCAATAGGGAAGCGGGTGCCATTGAACATGGCCCATAGGGATTCGGGTGCCATTGAGCAGGGCCCATAGGGAATCGGGTGCCATTGAACAGGGCCCATGAGGAATCGGGTGTCATTGAACAGGGCCCATTGGGAATCGGGTGCCATTGAACAGGGCCCATAGGGAATCGATGTCATTGAACAAGGCCCATAGGGAATCAGGTGTCATTGAACAGGGCCCATAGAGAATCGATGTCATTAAACAGGGCCCATAGGGAATTGGTGCCGCTGAACAGGGCCCATAGGGAATTGGGTGCCATTGAACAGGGCCCATAGGGAATCGGGTGCCATTGAACAGGGCCCATAGGGAATCGGATGTCATTAAACAGGGCCCAAAGGGAATCGGTGCCGTTGAACAGGGCCCATAGGGAATCGGGTGCAATTGAACAGGGCCCATTGAGAATTGGGTGTCATTAAACAGGGCCCATAGGGATTCGGGTGCCATTCAACAGGGCCCATAGAGAATCGGGTGTCATTAAACAGGGCCCATAGCGAATCGGGTGCCATTGAACAGGGCCCATAGGGAATCAGGTGCCATTCAACAGGGCCCATAGAGAATCGGATGTCATTAAACAGGGCCCATAGGGAGTGGGGTGTCATTGAACAGGGCCCATAGGGAATGGGGTGTCATTGAACAGGGCCCATAGGGAATTGGGTGCATTGAACAGGGCACATAGGGAATCGGGTGTCATTAAACAGGGCCCATAGGGATTCGGGTGCCATTGAACACGGCTAATAGGGAATCGGGTGCCGTTGAACAGGGCCCATAGAAAAACGGGTGTCATTAAACAGGGCCTATAGGGAATCGGTGCCGTTGAACAGGGCCCATAAGGAATCGGGTGTCATTAAACAGGGCCAATAGGGAATCGTGTGCCATTGAACAGGGCCCATAGGGAATCGGTTGCCACTTGGAATGCAATCTTTCCTCTGACAGTTGTACTGCTGTATTGTATTGTTCCAATCAAAACTGAATCACATAACCTACCGAACTGTAGCACCTAATGGCACCTATCGACAATGACAACTGAAGCATCTAATGTACTGAACTGAAGAACCTAACGTACTGAACTGAATAACCTAACGTACTGAACTGTAGAACCTAACGTACTGAACTGAATAACCTAACGTACTGAACTGAATAACATAACGTACTGAACTGTAGAACCTAATGTACTGAACTGTAGAACCTAACGTACTGAACTGTAGAACCTAACGTACTGAACTGTAGAACCTAACGTACTGAACTGTAGAACCTAACGTACTGAACTGTAGAACCTAACGTACTGAACTGTAGAACCTAACGTACTGAACTGTAGAACCTAACGTACTGAACTGTTGAACCTAACGTACTGAACTGTAGAACCTAACGTACTGAACTGTAGAACCTAACGTACTGAACTGTAGAACCTAACGTACTGAACTGAAGAACCTAACGTACTGAACTGTAGAACCTAACGTACTGAACTGAAGAACCTAACGTACTGACCTGAAGAACCTAACGTACTGAACTGTAGAACCTAGCGTACTGAACTGAAGAACCTAACGTACTGAAGTGAAGAACCTAACGTACTGAACTGAAGAACCTAACGTACTGAACTGAAGAACCTAACGTACTGAACTGTAGAACCTAACGTACTGAACTGTAGAACCTAACGTACTGAACTGAAGAACCTAACGTACTGAACTGTAGAACCTAACGTACTGAACTGAAGAACCTAACGTACTGATCTGAAGAACCTAACGTACTGAACTGTAGAACCTAACGTACTGAACTGTAGAACCTAACGTACTGAACTGAAGAACCTAACGTACTGAACTGTAGAACCTAACATACTGAACTGAAGCAGCATGAAACTCTTATACAGCTGATGTCATCCAACCCCAACTGGCTCCCCATTCCCTTTATAGTGTGGTACTTTACTGGGCTCTGGTAAAAAGCATTGCACTATATAGGGAATAAAGTTCCAATTTATACTCAGATGTAACATGCTGAACTGAATCATTTTCCTTCAGTAGGAAAGTCTGTTACAGCTGAAGTATGATTCAAACACAACTGGCTCCCAGAACTCCTCTCCCTGCCAGAGCTCCTTTCTCTGCCATCCACTTAACTGTGGTCAGCTGGGGGAGAATCAGAGGAAGTTATTACATTTTAACGTGGGGCCGATTAAGAGTGAGGACTTGTTAGCATTTCCAGCTAGCTTCTGCTCTGCTCCACACATGGTGTATGATATGTCATATGTGGTAACAATGTAGCTACACCACATGAATGACTTGTTTAATATTTGATTTCCATTGGATCTGACACTGGCTCATTCAGAGGGATGAAACTCTCTCTCTACCCACAACCTGCCCCTCCCTCCAACCCAAACCTGCTCCTCCCTCCAACCACAACCTGCCCCTCTCTCCAACCCCAACCTGCCCCTCCCTCCAACCCCAACCTGACACTCCCTCCAAACCCAACCTGCCCCTCCCTCAAAACCAAACCTGCCCCTCCCTCCAACCCCAACCTGACACTCCCTCCAACCCCAACCTGGCCCTCCCTCCAACCCAAACCTGACACTCCCTCCAACCCCAACCTGAACCTCCCTCCAACCCCAACCTGACACTCCCTCCAACCCCAACCTTTGCCTCCTTCCAACACCATCCTGCCCCACCCTCCAACACCATCCTGCCCCTCCCTCCAACCCCAACCTGAACCTCCCATCCAACCCCAACCTTTGACTCCTTCCAACACCATCCTGCCCCACCCTCCAACCCCATCCTGAACCTCCCTCCAACCCCAACCTTTGCCTCCTTCCACCATCCTGCCCCTCCCTCCAACCCCATCCTGAACCTCCCTCCAACCCCAATCTGCCTCTCCCTTCAACTCAAACCTGCCCCTCCTTCCAACCCCAACCTACCCCTCCCATTCAACCCCAACCTGCCCCACCATCCAACCCCAAACTTCCCAGCTATAAACAAACTCTCCCACCCCTTAGCCTCAACCCCACCATAATTTCAGCATATCCAAAGGGCTGAAACCCCCCAACTCTTCAGCACCTCAGCCCTTTCTCCAAAACCAGAACCTGGCCCAACCACTCTTCGACCCTCAATGCCTAACCCTCTCTTCACTAATGATAGTACAATAATATATGCCATTTTTCAAAAGTGACAGTCATGCAGACCCATGATCCTGGTTTTGAGCCACTTCCTTTACCAAAACCGAACCCTCCCTCACATTTACATTTAAGTCGTTTAGCAGACGCTCTTATCCAGAGCGACTTCCTCCACTCTGGTCCATCCACAACTTCAGAGAAGACCACGGCACCAGGAGAGACATCACTTACCTCCAAGCAAGAGGTGACCACGGCACCAGGAGAGACATCACTTACCTCCAAGCTAGAGGTGACCACGGCACCAGGAGAGACATCACTTACCTCCATCCTAGAGGTGACCAAGGCATCACTTACCTCCATGCTAGAGGTGACCAAGGCACCAGTAGAGACATCACTTACATCCATGCTAGAGGTGACCAAGGCACCAGGAGTGACATCACTTACATCCATGCTGGAGGTGACCAAGGCACCAGGAGAGACATCACTTACCTCCAAGCTAGAGGTGACCACGGCACCAGGAGAGACATCACTTACCTCCATCCTAGAGGTGACCAAGGCATCACTTACCTCCATGATATAGGTGACCAAGGCACCAGTAGAGACATCACTTACATCCATGCTAGAGGTGACCAAGGCACCAGGAGAGACATCACTTAGGCCACGGCACCAGGAGAGACATCACTTACCTCCATCCTAGAGGTGACCAAGGCATCACTTACCTCCATGCTAGAGGTGACCAAGGCACCAGTAGAGACATCACTTACATCCATGCTAGAGGTAACCAAGGCACCAGGAGAGACATCACTTACATCCATGCTAGAGGTTACCATGGCATCAGGAGAGGCATCACTTACATCCATGCTAGAGGTGACCAAGGCACCAGGAGTGACATCACTTACATCCATGCTGGAGGTGACCAAAGCATCACTTACCTCCATGCTAGAGGTGACCAAGGCACCAGGAGTGACATCACTTACATCCATGCTGGAGGTGACCAAGGCACCAGGAGAGACATCACTTACATCCATGCCAGAGGTGACCAAGGCATCACTTACCTACATGCCAGAGGTGACCAAGGCACCAGGAGAGCCATATCTTACCTCCAAGCTAGAGGTGACCACGGCACCAGGAGAGACATCACTTACCTCCATCCTAGAGGTGACCAAGGCATCACTTACCTCCATGATATAGGTGACCAAGGCACCAGTAGAGACATCACTTACATCCATGCTAGAGGTGACCAAGGCACCAGGAGAGACATCACTTACCTCCATGCTAGAGGTGACCACGGCACCAGGAGAGACATCACTTACCTCCATCCTAGAGGTGACCAAGGCATCACTTACCTCCATGCTAGAGGTGACCAAGGCACCAGTAGAGACATCACTTACATCCATGCTAGAGGTGACCAAGGCACCAGGAGAGACATCACTTACATCCATGCTAGAGGTTACCATGGCATCAGGAGAGGCATCACTTACATCCATGCTAGAGGTGACCAAGGCACCAGGAGTGACATCACTTACATCCATGCTGGAGGTGACCAAGGCACCAGGAGAGACATCACTTACATCCATGCCAGAGGTGACCAAGGCATCACTTACCTCCATGATATAGGTGACCAAGGCACCAGGAGAGACATCACTTACCTCCAAGCTAGAGGTGACCAAGGCACCAGGAGTGACATCACTTACATCCATTCTAGAGCTGACCAAGGCATCACTTACCTCCAAGCTAGAGGTGACCAAGGCACCAGGAGAGACCTTACTTACCTCCAAGCTAGAGGTGACCAACGCACCAGGAGACACATTGCTTACCTCCATGCTAGAGGTGACCAAGGCATCACTTACCTCCATGCTATAGGTGACCAAGGCACCAGGAGTGACATCACTTACATCCATTCTAGAGCTGACCAAGGCATCACTTACCTCCAAGCTAGAGGTGACCAAGGCACCAGGAGAGACATTAGTTACCTCCATGCTAGAGGTGACCAAGGCATCACTTACCTCCATGCTATAGGTGACCAAGGCACCAGGAGTGACATCACTTACATCCATTCTAGAGCTGACCAAGGCATCACTTACCTCCAAGCTAGAGGTGACCAAAGCACCAGGAGAGACATTAGTTACCTCCATGCTAGAGGTGACCAAGGCACCAGGAGTGACATCACTTACATCCATGCGAGAGGTGATCAAAGAACCAGGAGACACATTACTTACCTCCATGCTAGAGGTGACCAAGGCATCACTTACCTCCATGCTATAGGTGACCAAGGCACCAGGAGTGACATCACTTACATCCATTCTAGAGCTGACCAAGGCATCACTTACCTCCAAGCTAGAGGTGACCAAGGCACCAGGAGAGACATTAGTTACCTCCATGCTAGAGGTGACCAAGGCACCAGGAGTGACATCACTTACATCCATGCGAGAGGTGATCAAAGAACCAGGAGACACATTACTTACCTCCATGCTAGAGGTGACCAAGGCATCACTTATCTCCATGCTATAGGTGACCAAGGCACCAGGAGTGACATCTCTTACGTCCATGCTAGAGGTGACCAAGGCATCACTTACCTCCATGCAAGAGGTGACCAAGGCTTCAGGAGACACATTACTTACCTCCATGCTAGAGGTGACTAAGGCATCACTTATCTCCATACTAGAGGTGACCAAGGCACCAGGAGTGACATCACTTACCTCCATGCTAGAGTTGACCAAGGCACCAGTAGAGACATCACTTACCTCCATGCAAGAGGTGACCAAGGCTTCAGGAGACACATTACTTATCTCCATACTAGAGGTGACCAAGGCACCAGGAGTGACATCACTTATCTCCATGCTAGAGGTGACCAAGGCATGAGGAGAGACATCACTGACATCCATGCTAGAGGTTACCATGGCACCAGGAGAGACATCACTTACCTCCATGCTAGAGGTGACCAAGGCACCAGGAGAGACATCACTTACCTCCATGCTAGAGGTGACCACGGCACCAGGAGAGACATCACTTACCTCCATCCTAGAGGTGACCAAGGCATCACTTACCTCCATGCTAGAGGTGACCAAGGCACCAGTAGAGACATCACTTACATCCATGCTAGAGGTGACCAAGGCACCAGGAGAGACATCACTTACATCCATGCTAGAGGTTACCATGGCATCAGGAGAGCATCACTTACATCCATGCTAGAGGTGACCAAGGCACCAGGAGTGACATCACTTACATCCATGCTGGAGGTGACCAAGGCACCAGGAGAGACATCACTTACATCCATGCCAGAGGTGACCAAGGCATCACTTACCTCCATGATATAGGTGACCAAGGCACCAGGAGAGACATCACTTACCTCCAAGCTAGAGGTGACCAAGGCACCAGGAGTGACATCACTTACATCCATTCTAGAGCTGACCAAGGCATCACTTACCTCCAAGCTAGAGGTGACCAAGGCACCAGGAGAGACCTTACTTACCTCCAAGCTAGAGGTGACCAACGCACCAGGAGACACATTGCTTACCTCCATGCTAGAGGTGACCAAGGCATCACTTACCTCCATGCTATAGGTGACCAAGGCACCAGGAGTGACATCACTTACATCCATTCTAGAGCTGACCAAGGCATCACTTACCTCCAAGCTAGAGGTGACCAAGGCACCAGGAGAGACATTAGTTACCTCCATGCTAGAGGTGACCAAGGCATCACTTACCTCCATGCTATAGGTGACCAAGGCACCAGGAGTGACATCACTTACATCCATTCTAGAGCTGACCAAGGCATCACTTACCTCCAAGCTAGAGGTGACCAAAGCACCAGGAGAGACATTAGTTACCTCCATGCTAGAGGTGACCAAGGCACCAGGAGTGACATCACTTACATCCATGCGAGAGGTGATCAAAGAACCAGGAGACACATTACTTACCTCCATGCTAGAGGTGACCAAGGCATCACTTACCTCCATGCTATAGGTGACCAAGGCACCAGGAGTGACATCACTTACATCCATTCTAGAGCTGACCAAGGCATCACTTACCTCCAAGCTAGAGGTGACCAAGGCACCAGGAGAGACATTAGTTACCTCCATGCTAGAGGTGACCAAGGCACCAGGAGTGACATCACTTACATCCATGCGAGAGGTGATCAAAGAACCAGGAGACACATTACTTACCTCCATGCTAGAGGTGACCAAGGCATCACTTATCTCCATGCTATAGGTGACCAAGGCACCAGGAGTGACATCTCTTACGTCCATGCTAGAGGTGACCAGGGCATCAGAGATATCACTTACCTCCATGCAAGAGGTGACCAAGGCTTCAGGAGACACATCACTTACCTCCATGCTAGAGGTGACCAAGGCATCACTTATCTCCATACTAGAGGTGACCAAGGCACCAGGAGTGACATCACTTACCTCCATGCTAGAGTTGACCAAGGCACCAGTAGAGACATCACTTACCTCCATGCAAGAGGTGACCAAGGCTTCAGGAGACACATTACTTATCTCCATACTAGAGGTGACCAAGGCACCAGGAGTGACATCACTTATCTCCATGCTAGAGGTGACCAAGGCATGAGGAGAGACATCACTGACATCCATGCTAGAGGTTACCACGGCACCAGGAGAGACATCACTTACCTCCATGCTAGAGGTGACCAAGGCACCAGGAGAGACATCACTTACCTCCATGCTAGAGGTGACCAAGGCACCAGGAGAGACATCACTTACCTCCATGCTAGAGGTGACCAAGGCATCACTTACCTCCATGCTAGAGGTGACCAAGGCACCAGTAGAGACATCACTTACATCCATGCTAGAGGTGACCAAGGCACCAGGAGTGACATCACTTACATCCATGCTAGAGGTGACCATGGCATCAGGAGAGACATCACTTCCACAGAGGTCCATGGCATCAGGAGGCATCACTTACATCCATGCTAGAGGTGACCAAGGCACCAGGAGAGACATCACTTACATCCATGCTGGAGGTGACCAAGGCACCAGGAGAGACATCACTTACATCCATGCCAGAGGTGACCAAGGCATCACTTACCTCCATGATATAGGTGACCAAGGCACCAGGAGAGACATCACTTACCTCCAAGCTAGAGGGTGACCAAGGCACCAGGAGTGACATCACTTACATCCATTCTAGAGCTGACCAAGGCATCACTTACCTCCAAGCTAGAGGTGACCAAGGCACCAGGAGAGACCTTACTTACCTCCAAGCTAGGGTGACCAACGCACCAGGAGACACATTGCTTACCTCCATGCTAGAGGTGACCAAGGCATCACTTACCTCCATGCTATAGGTGACCAAGGCACCAGGAGTGACATCACTTTCATCCATTCTAGAGCTGACCAAGGCATCACTTACCTCCAAGCTAGAGGTGACCAAGGCACCAGGAGAGACATTAGTTACCTCCATGCTAGAGGTGACCAAGGCATCACTTACCTCCATGCTATAGGTGACCAAGGCACCAGGAGACATCACTTACCTCCATGCCTAGAGGACCAAGGCACCAGGGAGGAGACACATCACTTACCTCCATACTAGAGGTGACCAAGGCACCAGGAGAGACATCACTGACCTCCATGATAGAGGTGACCAAGGCACCAGGAGAGACATCACTTACCTCCATGCTAGAGTTGACCAAGGCACCAGGAGAGACATCACTTACATCCATGCTAGAGGTTACCAAGGCACCAGGAGAGACATCACTTACCTCCATCCTAGAGGTGACCAAGGCATCACTTACCTCCATGCTAGAGGTGACCAAGGCACCAGGAGAGACATCACTTACATCCATGCGAGAGGTTACCAAGGCACCAGGAGAGACATCACTTACCTACATGCTGGAGGTGACCAAGGCACCAGGAGAGACATCACTTACCTCCATGCTAGAGGTGACCAAGACATCACTTACCTCCATGCTAGAGGTGACCAAGGCACCAGGAGTGACATCACTTACATCCATGCCAGAGGTGACATAAGGTATCACTTACCTCCATGCTAGAGGTGACCAAGGCACCAGGAGTGACATCACTTACATACATGCTGGAGGTGACCAAGGCATCACTTATATCCATGCTAGAGGTGACCAAGGCATCACTTACCTCCATGCTAGAGGTGACCAAGGCATGAGGAGAGACATCACTTACATCCATGCTAGAGGTGACCAAGGCATTACTTACCTCCATGCTAGAGGTGACCAAGGCACCAGGAGAGACATCACTTACATCCATGCTCGAGGTTACCACGGCACCAGGAGAGACACCACTGACCTCCATGATAGAGGTGACCAAGGCACCAGGTGAGACATCACTTACCTCCATGCTAGAGGTGACCAAGGCACCAGGAGAGACATCACTTTCATCCATGCCAGAGGTGACCAAGGTATCACTTACCTCTCTTGCTAGAGGTGACCAAGACATCACTTACCTCCATGCTAGAGGTGACCAAGGCACCAGGAGTGACATCACTTACATCCATGCCAGAGGTGACCAAGGTATCACTTACCTCCATGCTAGAGGTGAATAAGGCACCAGGAGTGACATCACTTATATACATGCTGGAGGTGACCAAGGCATCACTTATATCCATGCTAGAGGTGACCAAGGCATCACTTATGCACCAGAGTGACATCATACTTAACTCCATGCTAGAGGTGACCATGTACCAGGAGTGACATCACTTACCTCTATTAGATCCATGCGAGAGGTGACTAAGGCATCACTTACCTCCATGTTAGAGGTGACCAAAGCATCATTTACATCCATTCTAGAGGTGACCAAGGCATCACTTAACTCCATGCCAGAGGCACTATGTATCACTTACTCTCCATGCTCGAGAGGTGACCAAGGCACCAGGAGTGACTTCACTTACATCCATGCTAGAGGTGACCAAAGCATCACTTACATCCATGCTAGAGGTGACCAAGGCATCACTTACCTCCATGCTAGAGCTGACCAAGGCATCACTTACCCATGCTGGAGGTGAACAAGGCATCACTTACGTCCATGCTAGAGGTGACCAAGGCATCACTTACCTCCATGCTAGAGGTGACCAAGGCACCAGGAGTGACATCATTTACGTCCATGCTAGAGGTGACCAAGGCATGAGGAGAGACATCACTTACATCCATGCTGGAGGTGACCAAGGCATCACTTACCTCCATGCTGGTGTTGACCAAGGCACCAGGAGAGACATCACTTACCTCCATGCTAGAGGTGACCAAGGCACCAGGAGAGACATCACTTTCATCCATGCCAGAGGTGACCAAGGTATCACTTACCTCTCTTGCTAGAGTTGACCAAGACATCACTTACCTCCATGCTAGAGGTGACCAAGGCACCAGGAGTGACATCACTTACATCCATGCCAGAGGTGACCAAGGTATCACTTACCTCCGTGCTAGAGGTGACCAAGGCACCAGGAGTGACATCACTTATATACATGCTGGAGGTGACCAAGGCATCACTTATATCCATGCTAGAGGTGACCAAGGCATCACTTACATCCATGCTAGAGGTGACCAAGGCATGAGGAGAGACATCACTTACATCCATGTTGGAGGTGACCAGGGCATCAGGAGAGACATCACTTACCTCCATGCTGGAGGTGACAAAGGCACCAGGAGTGACATCACTTACAGCCATGCTCGAGGTGACCAAGGCATCACTTACCTCCATGCGAGAGGTGACCAAGGCTTCAGGAGACACATTACTTACCTCCATGCTAGTGGTGACCATGGCATCACTTACCTCCATGCTAGAGGTGACCAAGGCACCAGGAGTGACTTCACTTACATCCATGCTAGAGGTGACCAAAGCATCACTTACATCCATGCTGGTGTTGACCAAGGCACCAGGAGAGACATCACTTACCTCCATGCTAGAGGTGACCAAGGCACCAGGAGAGACATCACTTTCATCCATGCCAGAGGTGACCAAGGTATCACTTACCTCTCTTGCTAGAGGTGACCAAGACATCACTTACCTCCATGCTAGAGGTGACCAAGGCACCAGGAGTGACATCACTTATATACATGCTGGAGGTGACCAAGGCATCACTTATATCCATGCTAGAGGTGACCAAGGCATCACTTACCTCCATGCTAGAGGTGACCAAGGCATGAGGAGAGACATCACTTACATCCATGATAGAGGTGACCAATGCACCAGGAGTGACATCACTTACGTCCATGCTAGAGGTGACCAAGGCATGAGGAGAGACATCACTTACATCCATGTTGGAGGTGACCAGGGCATCAGGAGAGATATCACTTACCTCCATGCTGGAGGTGACAAAGGCACCAGGAGTGACATCACTTACAGCCATGCTCGAGGTGACCAAGGCATCACTTACCTCCATGCTAGAGGTGACCAAGGCACCAGGAGTGACATCACTTACATCCATGCCAGAGGTGACCAAGGTATCACTTACCTCCATGCGAGAGGTGACCAAGGCTTCAGGAGACACTACT
>NW_027014624.1:10000-13161 GCF_036934945.1 Oncorhynchus masou masou | reverse complement strand
ATACTTCTCTGAGAGTGAGGTGAATATATATTATCACTGTGTAAAACCCAGCAGGACACTTCTCTGAGAGTGAGGTGGATATATATTATCACTGTGTAAAACCCAGCAGGACACTTCTCTGAGAGTGAGGTGGATATATATTATCACTGTGTAAAACCCAGCAGGACACTTCTCTGAGAGTGAGGTGGATATATATTATTACTGTGTAAAACCAATATTTAGCAGCTATAGAACAGAAAGCAGGTGTTTATTTCACCTGAGAAAGGCCTCCTGTGGTTCCAACAGAGCAACTGCAACTCCGTGCTTCAACCGGAATAAGATGCTCCCCTCTCTCTTTCCTCCCTAGTTCCCTAGTTCCCCTTTCCTCTACTCTTTCCTCCCTAGTTCCCCTTTCCTCTCTCTCTTTCCTCCCTAGTTCCCCTTTCCCTCTCTCTCCTCTCTTCCCTCTCTCTTCCTCCCTAGTTCCCCTTTCCCTCTCTCTTTCCTCCCTAGTTCCCCTTTCCCTCTCTCTTTCCTCCCTAGTTCCCTAGTTCCCCTTTCCCTCTCTCTTTCCTCCCTAGTTCCCCTTTCCCTCTCTCTTTCCTCCCTAGTTCCCCTTTCCCTCTCTCTTTCCTCCCTAGTTCCCCTTTCCCTCTCTCTTCCCTCCCTAGTTCCCCTTTCCTTCTCTCTTTCCTCCCTAGTTCCCTAGTTCCCCTTTCCCTCTCTCTTTCCTCCCTAGTTCCCTAGTTCCCCTTTCCCTCTCTCTTTCCTCCCTAGTTCCCTAGTTCCCCTTTCCCTCTCTCTTTCCTCCCTAGTTCCCTGTTTCCCTCTCTCTTTCCTCCCTAGTTCCCTAGTTCCCATTTCCCTCTCTCTTTCCTCCCCTAGTTCCCCTTTCCCTCTCTCTTTCCTCCCTAGTTCCCCCTTCCCTCTCTCTTTCCTCCCTAGTTCCCCTTTCCCTCTCTCTTTCCTCCCCTAGTTCCCCTTTCCCCTCTCTCTCTCTTTCCTCCCTAGTTCCCTTTCCCCTTTCCTCCTCTCTCTTTCCTCCCTAGTTCCCCTTTCCCTCTCTCTCTTTCCTCCCTAGTTCCCCTTTTCCCTCTCTCTTTCCTCCCTAGCTCCCTTTCCTCTCTCTTCCTCTCTCTCTCTTCCTCCCTAGTTCCCCTTTCCCTCTCTCTTTCCTCCCTAGTTCCCCTTCCCTCTCTCTTTCCTCCCTAGTTCCCCTTTCCCTCTCTCTTTCCTCCCTAGTTCCCTAGTTCCCCTTCCCTCTCTTTCCTCCCTAGCTCCCCTTTCTCTCTCTCTTTCCTCCCTCTCTTTCCTCCCTAGTTCCCCTTTCCCTCTCTCTTTCCTCCCCTAGTTCCCCTTTCCCTCTCTCTTTCCTCCCTAGTTCCCCTTTCCCTCTCTCTTCCTCCCTAGCTCCCTTTCCCTCTCCTTCCTCTCTCTCTTTCCTCCCTAGTTCCCCTTTCCCTCTCTCTTTCCTCCCTAGTTCCCCTTTCCCTCTCTCTTTCCTCCCTAGTTCCCCTTCCCCTCTCTCTTTCCTCCCTCTCTCTTTCCTCCCTAGTTCCCCTTTCCCTCTCTCTTTCCTCCCTAGTTCCCCTTTCCCTTCTCTCTTTCCTCCCTAGTTCCCCTTTCTCTCTCTCTCTTTCCTCCCCTAGTTCCCCTTTCCCTCTCTCTCTCTTCCTCCCTCTCTCTTTCCTCCCTAGTTCCCTTTCCCTTCTCTCTCTTCCTCCCTAGTTCCCCTTCCTCTCTCTTTCCCTCCCTAGCTCCCTTTCCCTCTCTTTCTCCCTCTCTCTCTTTCCTCCCTAGTTCCCCTTTCCCTCTCTCTTTCCTCCCTAGTTCCCTCTCTCTCTCTCTCTTTCCTCCCTAGTTCCCTCTTTCCCTCTCTCTCTTTCCTCCCTAGTTCCCCTTTCCCTCTCTCTCTTCTCCCTCTCTCTTTCCTCCCTAGTTCCCCTTTCCCTCTCTCTTTCCTCCCTAGTTCCCCTTTCCCTCTCTATTTCCTCCCTAGTCCCCTCTTCCCCTCTTGTCTTCCCTAGTTCCTCTCCCTCTCTATCTTCCTCCACTCTCTCTCTCCTCTCCTAGTCTCCCTTTCCTCTCTCTTTCCTCCCTAGTTCCCCTCTCACTCTCTCTTTCCTCCCTAGTGCCCCCAGTTCCCCTCTGTCTTTCCTCTCTCTAGCTTTCCCAGTCTCCCATCGTCTTCCCCCTCTCTCTCTTTCCTCTCTATCTCTGTCTCCACTCTCGCTCCCTCTCATATCCCCCTTTCTCTCTGTCTTCCCTTCAGAGGAAGAGGAAAGGTACAAGGCTGTCATCAAAGCACCAGGAGGGACCCTTTCTCTTTTTCCTCCTGGTATTTTTAGTCACATCTCACACCCCTGAGAGCCTTTTAACACATTTTTTCTCAACCAGATTTTATCGTTTGCATTTTACTCTCCTTTATTGCATCCCTCTTCTTTGCAGGAGGGATGATGGGAAGGGGGGGACAGAGAGGAAGATATTGAGAAGAGGGAGAAAGAGACAAGGGGGAATGGCGGGGAGGGGGGAAAGGGGATAAAGATAGATCGATGGACAGAGAGGGAAGAGAGAGAGAGCCACAGAGAGAGAGTGAGGTTGAGACAGAGAGGGTGGAGGAGGTAGAGAGAGAGACACAGGAGAGGGAGGTGGAGAGAGAGACAGAGAGGGAGGGAGGTGGAGAGAGACAGAGAGGGAGGGAGGTAGAGAGAGACACAGAGAGGGAGGTGGAGAGAGACAGAGAGGGAGGGAGGTGGAGAGAGACAGAGAGGGAGGGATGTAGAGAGAACGACAGAGAGGGTGGACGGTAGAGAGAGATGGAAAGGGAGGGAGGTAGAGAGACAGAGAGGGAGGGAGGTGGAGAGAGAGACAGAGATGGAGGGAGGAGGTAGAGAGAGAGACAGAGAGGGAGGGGGTGGAGAGAGAGACAGAGAGGGAGGGACGTGGAGAGAGAGACAGAGAGGGAGGGAGGTGGAGAGAGAGACAGAGATGGAGGGAGGTAGAGAGAGACAGAGGGAGGGAGGTAGAGAGAGACAAAGAGAGGGAGATAGAGAGAGACAGAGAGGGTGGAAGGTAGAGAGAGACAGAGAGGGAGGGAGGTAGAGAGAGACAGAGAGGGAGGGAGGTAGAGAGAGACAGAGAGGGAGGGAGGAGGTAGAGAGAGACAGAGAGGGAGGGAGGAG
>NW_027014624.1:0-5000 GCF_036934945.1 Oncorhynchus masou masou | reverse complement strand
TGTTCTACATCTCCCCTAACTAGCTCATCCACTCTTTCCCACCTGTTCTCTCTTCCCCCTCTGATTAGGTCTCTATTTCTCTCTCTGTTCCTGCTACTTTCAGTGTCTGATTCTTGTTTGTGTTTTTGATGCCAGAAGCAAGCTGTCGTCCCGTTTGCTTCCACCTTGTCCTATCCTGTCGGAGTCTGCCTGGCAGGTGCATCCTGCATTATACTAACGTTCTTTGTTCCATTGACTACGTTGGAAGAGGATTTATGCCATTCCTGTTTTTCATTAAAGAACTCTGTTTTCTGTTAAAACCGCTTTGGGTCTTCACTCAAGTACATAACAGAAGAATCAGACCAAGAATGGACCCAGCGGCCCGGACCCTTTTCACTCCGCCGTCGAGATCCAGGGAGCGATGCTAGGCAGACACGAGGAGGAATTGTCTGCTGCCTCGACATGCCGTTGAGACCCTGGCCGTCCAAGTCTCCGACCTCACAAGACAGGTTCACCAACTCCACCTCGATCCACCGCCCACTTCCAGGGTTTCCGAGTCTCCGGAGCCCAGGATCAACAACCCGCCGTGTTACTCTGGGGAGCCCACTGAGTGCCGCCATTCCTCACTCAGTGTGATGTGGTGTTCTCTCTCCAGCCCAACACTTACTCCAGGAGCGCAGCCCGCATCGCCTACGCCATTTCTCTCCTTACCGGACGGGCGCGTGAGTGGGGCACGGCAATCTGGGAGGCGAGGGCTGAGTGTATTAACCAGTATCAGGACTTTAAGGAGGAGATGATACGGGTTTTTGACCGTTCTGTTTTTGGGGAGGAGGCTTCCAGGGCCCTGTCTTCCCTATGTCAGGGGAATCGATCCATAACGGATTATTCTATTGAGTTTCGCACTCTCGCTGCCTCTAGTGACTGGAACGAGCCGGCTTTGCTCGTCGTTTTCTGAGGGTCTCCGCCGAGGTTAAGGATGAGATCCTCTCCCGGGAGGTTCCTTCCAGTCTGACTCCTTAATAGCTCTCGCTATTCGCATAGAGCGACGGCTTGATCTTCGTCGCCGAGCACGTGGAAAGGAGCTCGTTCTCCGTTGCTCCCCTCCACATCACTGCCACCTGCCGCATCACTGCCACCCTCCGCCGGCTCGGATGCTGAGCCTATGCAGCTGGGGGGTATCCGCATCTCGGCCAAGGAGAAGGAACGGAGAATCACCAATCGCCTCTGTCTCTACTGCGGCTCCGCTGGTCATTTTGTCACCTCATGTCCAGTAAAAGCCAGAGCTCATCAGTAAGAGGAGGGCTACTGGTGAGCGCAACTACTCAGGCCTCTCCTTCTGGATCACGCATTTACCTTTCCGGTCCATCTCCGCTGGCCCGGTTCATCTGCTTCCTGCAGTGCCTTGATAGACTCTGGGGCGGAGGGCTGTTTTATGGACGAGACCTGGGCTCGGGAACATGACATTCCTCTCAGACAGTTAGGGGAGCCCACGGCCTTGTTCGCTTTAGATGGTAGTTCTCTCCCCAAGATTCAGCGTGAGACGCTGCCTTTAACCCTCACTGTCTCTGGTAATCATAGCGAAACCATTTCTTTTTTAATTTTTCGTTCACCTTTTACACCTGTTGTTTTGGGTCATCCCTGGCTAGTGCGCCATAACCCTTCTATTAATTGGTCTAGTAATACTATCCTATCCTGGAATGTTTCTTGTCATGTGACCTGTTTAATGTCTGCTATCCCTCCTGTTTCCTCTGTCTCTTCTTCACAGGAGGAGCCTGGCGATTTGACAGGGGTGCCGGAGGAGTATCACGATCTGCGCACGGTGTTCAGTCGTTCCAAGGCCACTTCTCTCCCTCCACACCGGTCGTATGACTGTAGTATTGATCTCCTTCCGGGAACTACTTCCCCCGGGGTAGATTATACTTCTGTCGGCTCCCGAACGTAAGGCTCTCGAGGATTATTTGTCGGTTTCGCCGACGCCGGTACCATAGTCTCCTCCTCCTCTCCCGCCGGAGCGGGGTTTTTTTTTGTTCAGAAGAAGGACGGGTCCCTGCGCCCATGCGTGGATTATCGAGGGCTGAATGACATAACAGTTAAGAATCGTTATCCGCTTCCTCTTATGTCTTCAGCCTTCGAGATCCTGCAGGGAGCCAGGTTTTTCACCAAATTGGACCTTCGTAACGCCTACCATCTCGTGCGCATCAGGGAGGGGGACGAGTGGAAGACGGCGTTTAACACCCGTTAGGGCACTTTGAATACCGGGTTCTTCCTTTCGGCCTCGTTAACGCTCCAGCTGTCTTTCAGGCACTAGTTAACGACGTCCTGAGAGACATGCTGAACATTTTTGTTTTCGTTTACATGGACGATATCCTGATTTTTTCACCGTCTCTCTCGATTCATGTTCAGCACGTGCGACGCGTCCCCTCCAGCGCCTTTGGAGAACTGTCTTTATGTGAAGGCTGAGAAGTGCACTTTTCATGCCGCCTCTGTCCCTTTTCTCGGTTCCGTTATTTCCGCTGAGGGCATTAAGATGGATCCCGCTAAGGTCCAGGCTGTCATTGATTGGCCCGTTCCTAAGTCACGCGCCGAGCTGCAGCGCTTTCTGGGCTTCGCTAATTTCTATCGTCGTTTCATCCGTAATTTCGGTCAGGTGGCAGCTCCCCTCACAGCCCTTACTTCTGTTAAGACGTGCTTTAAGTGGTCCGTTTCCGCCCAGGGAGCTTTTGATCTTCTTAAGAATCGTTTTACATCCGCACCTATTCTTGTTACACCTGACATCTCTAGTCAGTTTGTTGTTGAGGTTGACGCGCCAGAGGTGGGCGTGGGAGCCATTCTTTCTCAGCGCTCTCTCTCTGACGGCAAGGTCCATCCTTGCGCGTTTTTCTCTCATCGCTTATCGCCGTCAGAACGTAACTCATGATGTTGGTAATCGCGAACTGCTCGCCATCCGCTTAGCCCTAGGCGAATGGCGACAGTGGTTGGAGGGGGCGACTGTTCCTTTTGTCGTTTGGACTGACCATAGGAACCTTGAGTACATCCGTTCAGCCAAACGACTTAATGCGCGTCAGGCTCGTTGGGCTCTGTTTTTCGCTCGTTTCGAGTTTGTTATTTCTTATCGTCCGGCTCAAAAAACACCAAGCCTGATGCTTTATCTCGTCTCTTCAGTTCTTCTGAGGTCTCCACCGACCCCGAGGGGGATTCTCCCTGACGGGCGTGTTGTCGGGTTGACTGTCTGGGGAATTGAGAGGCAGGTAAAGCAAGCACTCGTCACACTCCGTCGCCGCGAGCTTGTCCTAGGAACCTTCTGTTCGTTCCCGCCCTACCGTCCGGCCGTTCTTCAGTGGGCCCACTCTGCCAAGTTAGCCGGCCACCCCGGCGTTCGGGGTACGCTCGCTTCCATTCGCCAGCGTTTCTGGTGGCCCACTCGGGAACGTGACGCGCGTCGATTTGTCGCCGCTTGTTCGGGTCTGCGCGCAGACTAAATCTGGGAACTCTCCTCCTGCCGGCCGTCTCAGACCGCTTCCCATTCCCTCTCGACCGGGTCTCACATCGCTTTAGATTTTATCACCGGACTGCCTTCATCAGCGGGGAAGACAGTTATTCTACGGTTGTCGATAGATTCTCTAAGGCGGCTCATTTCATTCCTCTCGCTAAGCTCCCTTCTGCTAAGGAGACGGCTCAGATCATTATCGAGAATGTTTTCCGAATTCATGGCCTTCCGTCTGACGTCGCTTCCGACAGAGGCCCGCAGTTCACGTCTCAATTTTGGAGGGAGTTTTGCCGTTTGATTGGGGCTTCCGTCAGTCTCTCGTCCGGCTTTCATCCCCAGTCTAACGGCCAGCCGAACGGGCCAATCAGACTGTTGGTCGATTTACGCAGTCTTTCTTTCGTAACCCTGCGTCTTGGTCAGAACAGCTCCCCTGGGCAGAGTACGCCCACAACTCGCTTCTCGTCTGCTACCGGTCTATCTCCTTTCAGAGTAGCCTCGGGTACCAGCCTCCGCTGTTCTCATCTCAGCTCGCCGAGTCCTGCGTCCCCTCCGCTCAGGCTTTTGTCCAGCGCTGCGAGCGCACCTGGAAGGGGTCAGGTCGGCACTTTGCCGTAATAGGGCGCAGACTGTGAGGGCCGCATTGCGTGAGGACCAAGAGTCCTAGATATTGTTGCGGTCAGAGAGTATGGCTCTCCACTCAGAACCTTCCCTTAAGACAGCTTCTCGCAAGTTGGCCCCGCGGTTCATTGGTCCGTTCCGTATTTCTCAGGTCATTAATCCTGTCGCAGTGCGACTTCTTCTCCCGCGCATCTTCGCCGCTCACCCGGTCTTCCATGTCTCCTGTGTTAAGCCCGTTCTTCGCGCCCCCGCTCGTCCCTCCCCCCCCATCCTTGTCGAGGGCGCACCCATCTACAGGGTTCGTAAGATTTTGGACATGCGCCTCGGGGCCGTGGTCATCAGTACCTAGTGGATTGGGAGGGGTACGGTCCTGAGGAGAGGAGTTGGGTTCCCTCTCGGGACGTGCTGGACCGTTCGCTGATCGATGATTTCCTCCGTTGCCGCCAGGTTTCCTCTCGAGTGCGCCAGGAGGCGCCGGTGAGTGGGGGGTACTGTCATGTCTTGTTATGTCTGTTCCTGTCCTTTCTCTTCACTCTGTCTCTCTCTGCTGGTCTTTTTAGGTTACCTCTCTCTGTCTCTCATTCTTCAGCTGTTCTACATCTCCCCTAACTAGCTCATTCACTCTTCCCACCTGTTCTCTCTTCCCCTCTGATTAGGTCTCTATTTCTCTCTGTTCCTGCTACTTTCAGTGTCTGATTCTTGTTTGTGTTTTTGATGCCAGAAGCAAGCTGTCGTCTCGTTTGCTTCCACCTTGTCCTATCCTGTCGGAGTCTGCCTGGCAGGTGCATCCTGCATTATACTAACGTTCTTTTGTTCCATTGACTACGTTGGAAGAGGATTTATGCCATTCCTGTTTTTCATTAAAGAACTCTGTTTTCTGTTAAAACCGCTTTGGGTCTTCACTAAGTACATAACA
>NW_027014623.1:0-13165 GCF_036934945.1 Oncorhynchus masou masou | reverse complement strand
TGTCTGTGTATCCCCAGTAACCTGTTCTGTTGTCCCTGTATGCTGCTGTTCTGTTGTCCCTGTACTGTCTGTGTATCCCCAGTAACCATGCTGCTGTTCTGTTGTCCCTGTACTGTCTGTGTATCCCCAGTAACCATGCTGCTGTTCTGTTGTCCCTGTACTGTATCTGTGCTGTTCTGTATCCCCCAGTAACCATGCTGCTGTTCTGTTGTCCCTGTACTGTCTGTGTATCCCCAGTAACCATGCTGCTGTTCTGTTGTCCCTGTACTGTCTGTGTATCCCCAGTAACCATGCTGCTGTTCTGTTGTCCCTGTACTGTCTGTGTATCCCCAGTAACCATGCTGCTGTTCCCTGTTGTCCCTGTACTGTCTGTGTATCCCCAGTAACCATGCTGCTGTTCTGTTGTCCCTGTACTGTCTGTGTATCCCCAGTAACCATGTCTGTTCTGTTGTCCCTGTACTGTCCCCAGTAACCATGCTGCTGTTCTGTTGTCACTGTACTGTCTGTGTATCCCCAGTAACCATGCTGCTGTTCTGTCTGTGTATCCCCAGTAACCATGTCTGCTGTTCTGTTGTCCCTGTACTGTCTGTGTATCCCCACTGTACTGTCTGTGTATCCCCAGTAACCATGCTGCTGTTCTGTTGTCCCTGTACTGTCTGTGTATCCCCAGTAACCATGCTGCTGTTCTGTTGTCCCTGTACTGTCTGTGTATCCCCAGTAACCATGCTGCTGTTCTGTTGTCCCTGTACTGTCTGTGTATCCCCAGTAACCATGCTGCTGTTCTGTTGTCCCTGTACTGTCTGTGTATCCCCAGTAACCATGCTGCTGTTCTGTTGTCCCTGTACTGTCTGTGTATCCCCAGTAACCATGCTGCTGTTCTGTTGTCCCTGTATCTGTGTATCCCCAGTAACCATGCTGCTGTTCTGTTGTCCCTGTACTGTCTGTGTATCCCCAGTAACCATGCTGCTGTTCTGTTGTCCCTGTACTGTCTGTGTATCCCCAGTAACCATGCTGCTATTCTGTTGTCCCTGTACTGTCTGTGTATCCCCAGTAACCATGCTGCTGTTCTGTTGTCCCTGTACTGTCTGTGTATCCCCAGTAACCATGCTGCTGTTCTGTTGTCCCTCTGTCTGTACTGTCTGTGTATCCCCAGTAACCATGCTGCTGTTCTGTTGTCCCTGTACTGTCTGTGTATCCCCAGTAACCATGCTGCTGTTCTGTTGTCCCTGTACTGTCTGTGTATCCCCAGTAACCATGCTGCTGTTCTGTTGTCCCTGTACTGTCTGTGTATCCCCAGTAACCATGCTGCTGTTCTGTTGTCCCTGTACTGTCTGTATCCCCAGTAACCATGCTGCTGTTCTGTTGTCCCTGTCCCTGTACTGTCTGTGTATCCCCAGTAACCATGCTGCTGTTCTGTTGTCCCTGTCTGTCTGTGTATCCCCAGTAACCATGCTGCTGTTCTGTTGTCACTGTACTGTCTGTGTATCCCCAGTAACCATGCTGCTGTTCTGTTGTCCCTGTACTGTCTGTGTATCCCCAGTAACCATGCTGCTGTTCTGTTGTCCCTGTACTGTCTGTGTATCCCCCATGCTGCTGTTCTGTTGTCCTTGTACTGTCTGTGTATCCCCAGTAACCATGCTGCTGTTCTGTTGTCCCTGTACTGTCTGTGTATCCCCAGTAACCATGCTGCTGTTCTGTTGTCTCTGTCACTGTACTGTCTGTGTATCCCCAGTAACCATGCTGCTGTTCTGTCCCTGTACTGTCTGTGTATCCCCACCATGCTGCTGTTCTGTTGTCCCTGTCCTACTGTCTGTGTATCCCCAGTAACCATGCTGCTGTTCTGTTGTCCCTGTACTGTCTGTGTATCCCCAGTAACCATGCTGCTGTTCTGTTGTCCCTGTACTGTCTGTGTATCCCCAGTAACCATGCTGCTGTTCTGTTGTCCTGTGTATCCCCAGTGTACTGTCTGTGTATCTGTCTGTGTATCCCCAGTAACCATGCTGCTGTTCTGTTGTCCCTGTACTGTCTGTGTATCCCCAGTAACCATGCTGCTGTTCTGTTGTCCCTGTACTGTCTGTGTATCCCCAGTAACCATGCTGTTCTGTTGTCTGTTGTCCCTAACCATGCTGCTGTTCTGTTGTCTGTACTGTCTGTATCCCCAGTAACCATGCTGCTGTTCTGTTGTCCCTGTACTGTCTGTGTATCCCCGGTAACCATGCTGCTGTTCTGTTGTCCCTGTACTGTCTGTGTATCCCCAGTAACCATGCTGCTGTTCTGTTGTCCCTGTACTGTCTGTGTATCCCCAGTAACCATGCTGCTGTTCTGTTGTCCCTGTACTGTCTGTGTATCCCCAGTAACCATGCTGCTGTTCTGTTGTCCTGTCTGTACTGTCTGTGTATCCCCAGTAACCATGCTGCTGTTCTGTTGTCTCTGTCACTGTACTGTCTGTGTATCCCCAGTAACCATGCTGCTGTTCTGTTGTCCCTGTACTGTCTGTGTATCCCCAGTAACCATGCTGCTGTTCTGTTGTCTCTGTCACTGTACTGTCTGTGTATCCCCAGTAACCATGCTGCTGTTCTGTTGTCCCTGTACTGTCTGTGTATCCCCAGTAACCATGCTGCTGTTCTGTTGTCCCTGTCACTGTACTGTCTGTGTATCCCCAGTAACCATGCTGCTGTTCTGTTGTCACTGTACTGTCTGTGTATCCCCAGTATCCTGTTCTGTTGTCCCTGTACTGTCTGTGTATCCCCAGTAACCATGCTGCTGTTCTGTTGTCCCTGTACTGTCTGTGTATCCCCAGTAACCATGCTGCTGCTTCTGTTGTCCCTGTACTGTCTGTGTATCCCCAGTAACCATGCTGCTGTTCTGTTGTCCCTGTACTGTCTGTGTATCCCCAGTAACCATGCTGCTGTTCTGTTGTCCCTGTACTGTCTGTGTATCCCCAGTAACCATGCTGCTGTTCTGTTGTCCCTGTACTGTCTGTGTATCCCCAGTAACCATGCTGCTGTTCTGTTGTCCCTGTACTGTCTGTGTATCCCCTAACCATGCTGCTGTTCTGTTGTCCCTGTAGTGTATAACCATGCTGCTGTTCTGTTGTCCCTGTACTGTCTGTGTATCCCCGGTAACCATGCTGCTGTTCTGTTGTCCCTGTACTGTCTGTGTATCCCCAGTAACCATGCTGCTGTTCTGTTGTCCCTGTACTGTCTGTGTATCCCCAGTAACCATGCTGCTGTTCTGTTGTCTCTGTCACTGTACTGTCTGTGTATCCCCAGTAACCATGCTGCTGTTCTGTTGTCCCTGTACTGTCTGTGTATCCCCAGTAACCATGCTGCTGTTCTGTTGTCCCTGTCCCTGTACTGTCTGTGTATCCCCAGTAACCATGCTGCTGTTCTGTTGTCCCTGTCACTGTACTGTCTGTGTATCCCCAGTAACCATGCTGCTGTTCTGTTGTCTCTGTCACTGTACTGTCTGTGTATCCCCAGTAACCATGCTGCTGTTCTGTTGTCCCTGTACTGTCTGTGTATCCCCAGTAACCATGCTGCTGTTCTGTTGTCCCTGTACTGTCTGTGTATCCCCAGTAACCATGCTGCTGTTCTGTTGTCCCTGTACTGTCTGTGTATCCCCAGTAACCATGCTGCTGTTCTGTTGTCCCTGTACTGTCTGTGTATCCCCAGTAACCATGCTGCTGTTCTGTTGTCCCTGTACTGTCTGTGTATCCCCAGTAACCATGCTGCTGTTCTGTTGTCTCTGTCACTGTACTGTCTGTGTATCCCCAGTAACCATGCTGCTGTTCTGTTGTCCTGTCACTGTACTGTCTGTGTATCCCCAGTAACCATGCTGCTGTTCTGTTGTCCCTGTCAGTAACCCATGCTGCTGTTCTGTTGTCCCTGTACTGTCTGTGTATCCCCAGTAACCATGCTGCTGTTCTGTTGTCCCTGTACTGTCTGTGTATCCCCAGTAACCATGCTGCTGTTCTGTTGTCCCTGTACTGTCTGTGTATCCCCGGTAACCATGCTGCTGTTCTGTTGTCCCTGTCCCTGTACTGTCTGTGTATCCCCAGTAACCATGCTGCTGTTCTGTTGTCCTTGTACTGTCTGTGTATCCCCAGTAACCATGCTGCTGTTCTGTTGTCCCTGTCACTGTACTGTCTGCTGTGTATCCCCTGTCTGTGTAGTAACCATGCTGCTGTTCTGTTGTCCTTGTACTGTCTGTGTATCCCCAGTAACCATGCTGCTGTTCTGTTGTCCCTGTACTGTCTGTGTATCCCCAGTAACCATGCTGCTGTTCTGTTGTCCCTGTACTGTCTGTGTATCCCCAGTAACCATGCTGCTGTTATGTTGTCCCTGTACTGTCTGTGTATCCCCAGTAACCATGCTGCTATTCTGTTGTCCCTGTACTGTCTGTGTATCCCCAGTAACCATGCTGCTGTTCTGTTGTCCCTGTCACTGTACTGTCTGTGTATCCCCAGTAACCATGCTGCTGTTCTGTTGTCCCTGTACTGTCTGTGTATCCCCAGTAACCATGCTGCTGTTCTGTTGTCCCTGTACTGTCTATGTATCCCCAGTAACCATGCTGCTGTTCTGTTGTCCCTGTACTGTCTGTGTATCCCCAGTAACCATGCTGCTGTTCTGTTGTCCCTGTACTGCCTGTGTATCCCCAGTAACCATGCTGCTGTTCTGTTGTCCCTGTACTGTCTGTGTATCCCCAGTAACCATGCTGCTGTTCTGTTGTCCCTGTACTGTCTGTGTATCCCCAGTAACCATGCTGCTGTTCTGTTGTCCCTGTCCCTGTACTGTCTGTGTATCCCCAGTAACCATGCTGCTGTTCTGTTGTCCCTGTCACTGTACTGTCTGTGTATCCCCAGTAACCATGCTGCTGTTCTGTTGTCCCTGTACTGTCTGTGTATCCCCAGTAACCATGCTGCTGTTCTGTTGTCCCTGTACTGTCTGTGTATCCCCAGTAACCATGCTGCTGTTCTGTTGTCCCTGTACTGTCTGTGTATCCCCAGTAACCATGCTGCTGTTCTGTTGTCCCTGTACTGTCTGTGTATCCCCAGTAACCATGCTGCTGTTCTGTTGTCACTGTACTGTCTGTGTATCCCCAGTAACCATGCTGCTGTTCTGTTGTCTCTGTCACTGTACTGTCTGTGTATCCCCAGTAACCATGCTGCTGTTCTGTTGTCCCTGTACTGTCTGTGTATCCCCAGTAACCATGCTGCTGTTCTGTTGTCTCTGTCACTGTACTGTCTGTGTATCCCCAGTAACCATGCTGCTGTTCTGTTGTCTCTGTCACTGTACTGTCTGTGTATCCCCAGTAACCATGCTGCTGTTCTGTTGTCCCTGTACTGTCTGTGTATCCCCAGTAACCATGCTGCTGTTCTGTTGTCCCTGTACTGTCTGTGTATCCCCAGTAACCATGCTGCTGTTCTGTTGTCCCTGTACTGTCTGTGTATCCCCAGTAACCATGCTGCTGTTCTGTTGTCCCTGTACTGTCTGTGTATCCCCAGTAACCATGCTGCTGTTCTGTTGTCCCTGTACTGTCTGTGTATCCCCAGTAACCATGCTGCTGTTCTGTTGTCCCTGTACTGTCTGTGTATCCCCAGTAACCATGCTGCTGTTCTGTTGTCCCTGTACTGTCTGTGTATCCCCAGTAACCATGCTGCTGTTCTGTTGTCCCTGTACTGTCTGTGTATCCCCAGTAACCATGCTGCTGTTCTGTTGTCCCTGTACTGTCTGTGTATCCCCAGTAACCATGCTGCTGTTCTGTTGTCCCTGTACTGTCTGTGTATCCCCAGTAACCATGCTGCTGTTCTGTTGTCCCTGTACTGTCTGTGTATCCCCAGTAACCATGCTGCTGTTCTGTTGTCCCTGTACTGTCTGTGTATCCCCAGTAACCATGCTGCTGTTCTGTTGTCCCTGTACTGTCTGTGTATCCCCGGTAACCATGCTGCTGTTCTGTTGTCCCTGTCCCTGTACTGTCTGTGTATCCCCAGTAACCATGCTGCTGTTATGTTGTCCCTGTACTGTCTGTGTATCCCCAGTAACCATGCTGCTGTTCTGTTGTCCCTGTACTGTCTGTGTATCCCCAGTAACCATGCTGCTGTTCTGTTGTCCCTGTACTGTCTGTGTATCCCCAGTAACCATGCTGCTGTTCTGTTGTCCCTGTACTGTCTGTGTATCCCCAGTACCATTCACATCGTTACTGTGTGTTTAAGGTGGTTGTATTCACACACACTTGCATCCCAAATGGAACCATATTCCCTTCATAGTGCACTTCTTTTGTCCAGGGCCCATAGGGTTCACTATATAGGGAATAGTGTTTCATGTCCCACTGCTATGATTACTCACACAGACAGATGAGGACTAAGCTGGGGAGGGGGATATTGTAAACAGTCTTGCAATTAAAGCATTTAATAGGACTGCAGTGGTACATTATCTCAGAGACCGATGAAGAGGAGAGAGAGACAACTACAATAGCAGCAGAAACACTAGCTTTATTTATTTTTTATGTTTGAGTTTCTTGTTCGTTCTACTGTTGGTGCTGTTTCTGAGTACTCTGTCTGCCCTCCACAGACTCTCTCCATCTCCTCTTGCTCTATCAATATTGACTACCCTGTCCTTGTCATACTGGGTATTGTCAAATATAAAAAATATTTTTTTTAAAGGGATTGAAGAAAGACTGTCAGAGAGACAGAGAGGGGGGGGGTGAGAGGGGGAGCGAGAGTTGGAGAAGGTTAGGACAGAGACAGAAAGAGAGAGACAGAGAGGGAGGGAGAGAAATAGAGAAGAGAGAGAGAAATAGAGAGGAGGGAGAGAAATAGAGAGGAGAGAGAGAAATAGAGAGGAGACAGAGAGAAATAGAGAGGAGAGAGAGAAATAGAGAGGAGACAGAGAGAAATAGAGAGGAGAGAGAGAAATAGAGAGGAGGGAGAGAAATAGAGAGGAGGGAGAGAAATAGAGAGGAGAGAGAGAGAAATAGAGAGGAGAGAGAGAAATAGAGAGGAGAGAGAGAAATAGAGAGGAGGGAGAGAAATAGAGAGGAGAGAGAAAAAGAGAGAGGAAGATGGGGAGAAGGTTAGGGCAGAGACAGAAAGAGAGACAGGGAGACAGAGAGACAGGGAGACAGGGAGGGAGGGAAGGAGGGAGGGAGGGAAGGTTAGGACAGAGACAGAGAGAGGGGGAGGGAGAGGGGGAGAAGGTTAGGACAGAGACAGAGAGAGGGGGAGGGAGAGAGACAGAGAGACAGGGAGGGAGGGAGGGAGGGAAGGTTAGGACAGAGACAGAGAGACAGAGAGAGGGGGAGGGAGCGGGGGAGAAGGTTAGGACAGAGACAGAGAGATGGGGAGGGAGAGAGACAGGGAGGGAGGGAGACAGGGAGGGAGGGAGACAGGGAGGGAGGGAGGGAGGGTTAGGACAGAGACAGAAAGAGAGACAGAGAGGGAGGGAGAGAGAGAGGGGGAGAAGGTTAGGACAGAGACAGGAAGAGAGACAGAGAGGGAGGGAGGGAGAGAGGGGGAGAAGGTTAGGACATAGACAGAAAGAGAGACAGAGAGGGAGGGTGAGAGGGGGAGAAGGTTAGGACATAGACAGAAAGAGAGACAGAGAGGGAGGGAGAGAGGGGGAGAAGGTTAGGACATAGACAGAAAGAGAGACAGAGAGGGAGGGTGAGAGGGGGAGCGAGAAGGGGAGAAGGTTAGGACAGAGACAGAAAGAGAGACAGAGAGAGGGGGAGAGAGGGGGAGCGAGAAGGGGAGAAGGTTAGGACAGAGACAGAAAGAGAGACAGAGAGGGAGGGAGAGAGGGGGAGCGAGAAGGGGAGAAGGTTAGGACAGAGACAGAAAGAGAGACAGAGAGGGAGGGAGAGAGGGGGAGAAGGTTAGGACATAGACAGAAAGAGAGACAGAGAGGGAGGGTGAGAGGGGGAGCGAGAAGGGGAGAAGGTTAGGACAGAGACAGAAAGAGAGACAGAGAGAGGGGGAGCGAGAAGGGGAGAAGGTTAGGTCAGAGACAGAAAGAGAGACAGAGAGGGAGGGAGAGAGGGGGAGAGAGTGCGAGTTCATTTCGTTGGTCCATTATAACTAACTATTGTGAAGTTTGCATTGTAACAAAGACAGGCAGTTGTCTTGGCCATGATTTGTCTTGTTAGAGCACTTTATATATTATTATATCGTGTTATATTGGACGTTAAACCCTGTAGACTTCAGAGTGAAATGTCTTTGTCCAGAATAGCAGCCTTTACCTTAAAGGGCACTACTTGTGACCACGACCAGAATAGTAGCCTTTACCTTAAAGGGCTCTACTTGTGACCACAGCCAGAATAGCAGCCTTTACCTTAAAGGGCACTACTTGTGACCACGACCAGAATAGCAGCCTTTACCTTAAAGGGCACTACTTGTGACCACAGCCAGAATAGTAGCCTTTACCTTAAAGGGCACTACGTGACCACAGCCAGAATAGCAGCCTTTACCTTAAAGGGCACTACTTGTGACCACGACCAGAATAGCAGCCTTTACCTTAAAGGGCACTACTTGTGACCACGACCAGAATAGCAGCCTTTACCTTAAAGGGCACTACTTGTGACCACGACCAGAATAGCAGCCTTTACCTTAAAGGGCACTACTTGTGACCACGACCAGAATAGCAGCCTTTACCTTAAAGGGCACTACTTGTGACCACGACCAGAATAGCAGCCTTTACCTTAAAGGGCACTACTTGTGACCACGACCAGAATAACAGCCTTTACCTTAAAGGGCACTACTTGTGACCACAGCCAGAATAGTAGCCTTACCTTAAAGGGCACTACTTGTGACCACGGCCAGAATAGTAGCCTTTACCTTAAAAGGGCACTACTTGTGACCACGACCAGAATAGCAGCCTTTACCTTAAAGGGCACTACTTGTGACCACGGCCAGAATAGTAGCCTTTACCTTAAAGGGCACTACTTGTGACCACGGCCAGAATAGTAGCCTTTACCTTAAAGGGCACTACTTGTGACCACGGCCAGAATAGTAGCCTTTACCTTAAAGGGCACTACTTGTGACCACGGCCAGAATAGCAGCCTTTACCTTAAAGGGCACTACTTGTGACCACAGCCAGAATAGTAGCCTTTACCTTAACGGGCACTACTTGTGACCACAGCCAACATAAGTGCAATGCATTGCCAATAGGATGTCCTTTTGTCTGTGAACTCACGTTCTCTCTCTCCTCTCCTGTCCCAAGATGCACTGCTGTGAGGAAATCCTCTCCTAATCCATTTAGAAGACACATACCCATCTCAGCTTGACTGACCCCATGACGACAGGGACAGATGTCTGACTGACCCCATGACGACAGGGACAGATGTCTGACTGACCCCATGACGACAGGGACAGATGTCTGACTGACCCCATGACGACAGGGACAGATTTCTGACTGACCCCATGACGACAGGGACAGATGTCTGACTGACCCCATGACGACAGGGACAGATTTCTGACTGACCCCATGACGACAGGGACAGATGTCTGACTGACCCCATGACGACAGGGACAGATGTCTGACTGACCCCATGACGACAGGGACAGATGTCTGACTAACCCCATGACGACAGGGACAGATTTCTGACTGGCCCTATAGGTCCCTGGTCAAAGTACATTATATATTGAGAACATGTAGTCGTCTGGGTTACAGAGTGTAGAACAAGGCTTCCATCTCGCTGTGCTGTCTGTCTCTCTTAAAGGGAAAGGCTTCCATCTCGCTGTGCTGTCTGTCTCTCTTAAAGGGAAAGGCTTCCATCTCACTGTGCTGTCTGTCTCTCTTAAAGGGAAAGGCTTCCATCTCACTGTGCTGTCTGTCTCTCTTAAAGGGAAAGGCTTCCATCTCACTGTGCTGTCTGTCTCTCTTAAAGGGAAAGGCTTCCATCTCACTGTGCTGTCTGTCTCTCTTAAAGGGAAAGGCTTCCATCTCACTGTGCTGTCTGTCTCTCTTAAAGGCAAAGGCTTCCATTTCACGGTGCTGCCTATCTCTCTTAAAGGGAAAGGCTTCCATCTCGCTGTGCTGTCTGTCTCTCTTATTAAAGGGAAAGGCTTCCATCTCGCTGTGCTGTCTGTCTCTCTTAAAGGGAAAGGCTTCCATCTCGCTGTGCTGTCTGTCTCTCTTATTAAAGGGAAAGGCTTCCATCTCGCTGTGCTGTCTGTCTCTCTTAAAGGGAAATGCTTCCATCTCGCTGTGCTGTCTGTCTCTCTTAAAGGGAAAGGCTTCCATCTCACTGTGCTGTCTGTCTCTCTTAAAGGAAAAGGGTTTCCATCTCGCTGTGCTGTCTGTCTCTCTTATTAAAGGGAAAGGCTTCCATCTCACTGTGCTGTCTGTCTCTCTTAAAGGGAAAGGCTTCCATCTCACTGTGCTGTCTGTCTCTCTTAAAGGGAAAGGCTTCCATCTCACTGTGCTGTCTGTCTCTCTTAAAGGGAAAGGCTTCCATCTCGCTGTGCTGTCTGTCTCTCTTATTAAAGGGAAAGGCTTCCATCTCACTGTGCTGTCTGTCTCTCTTAAAGGCAAAGGCTTCCATCTCACTGTGCTGTCTGTCTCTCTTAAAGGCAAAGGCTTCCATCTCACTGTGCTGTCTGTCTCTCTTAAAGGGAAAGGCTTCCATCTCGCTGTGCTGTCTGTCTCTCTTAAAGGAAAAGGCTTCCCCATCTCACTGTGCTGTCTGTCTCTCTTAAAGGAAAGGCTTCCATCTCACTGTGCTGTCTGTCTCTCTTAAAGGGAAAGGCTTCCATCTCACTGTGCTGTCTGTCTCTCTTAAAGGAAAAGGCTTCCATCTCACTGTGCTGTCTGTCTCTCTTAAAGGGAAAGGCTTCCATCTCACTGTGCTGTCTGTCTCTCTTATTAAAGGGAAAGGCTTCCATCTCACTGTGCTGTCTGTCTCTCTTAAAGGGAAATGCTTCCATCTCACTGTGCTGTCTGTCTCTCTTAAAGGGAACGGCTTCCATCTCACTGTGCTGTCTGTCTCTCTTAAAGGGAAAGGCTTCCATCTCACTGTGCTGTCTGTCTCTCTTAAAGGGAACGGCTTCCATCTCACTGTGCTGTCTGTCTCTCTTAAAGGGAAAGGCTTCCATCTCGCTGTGCTGTCTGTCTCTCTTAAAGGGAAAGGCTTCCATCTCACTGTGCTGTCTGTCTCTCAAAGGCAAAGGCTTCCATCTCACTGTGCTGTCTGTCTCTCTTAAAGGCAAAGGCTTCCATCTCACTGTGCTGTCTGTCTCTCTTATTAAAGGGAACGGCTTCCATCTCACTGTGCTGTCTGTCTCTCTTAAAGGCAAAGGCTTCCATCTCACTGTGCTGTCTGTCTCTCTTAAAGGCAAAGGCTTCCATCTCACTGTGCTGTCTGTCTCTCTTAGGGAAAGGCTTGGATTTCCATCTCGCTGTGCTGTCTGTCCCTCTTAAAGGAAAGGCTTCCATCTCACTGTGCTGTCTGTCTCTCTTAAAGGGAAAGGCTTCCATCTCACTGTGCTGTCTGTCTCTCTTATTAAAGGGAAAGGCTTCCATCTCACTGTGCTGTCTGTCTCTCTTAAAGGAAAGGCTTCCATCTCTGCTGTGCTGTCTGTCTCTCTTAAAGGGAAGGCTTCCATCTCACTGTGCTGTCTGTCTCTCTTAAAGGCAAGGCTTCCATCTCGCTGTGCTGTCTGTCTCTCTTAAAGGGAAAGGCTTCCATCTCACTGTGCTGTCTGTCCCTCTTAAAGGCAAAGGCTTCCATCTCACTGTGCTGTCTGTCCCTCTTAAAGGGAAAGGCTTCCATCTCACTGTGCTGTCTGTCCCTCTTAAAGGGAAAGGCTTCCATCTCGTAGACAGTCGGCCCGCGTGTAGATAGATGGAAGTCTGAGAAGCAGCAACATCGCTGATTGATCCAAGACTCTCAAGCCCGGTTTTATTCTCTAGCTAACAAAGTGTCTCTGGGTTCAAAATACATCAAGGGAAATAGAGGAAAAGAAGCCAGGATATGAATTATTCATTGTGAGCATTATTCTGAATTGCCCTTCCAGAGTTCCTTTAACGTGGCTGGGTTCAGGGTCAGTCAGGATCCTGGAGTCTATATTGAACTGCTGTTACATGGCTGGGTTCAGGGTTCAGGGTTGAAATGGAAATGCATTGGGTTGTAATTTTTTGGATAAGCTGAGTTGACTGCTAAAATAAATTAACAATAACATGGGTTTGTTTACAGTTATCTACTGCCTTGGAGCCAACACACACACACAATGACAAAGACAAACACACACACACACACCAAACCCTTGTGAACTGCAGTTTGCAGTGAGGCTGGTGTGTTTTTATAATTTGTCTTAATTGTGCCTGGTATAGGATCAGTTTGGAGAAATCCCCACAGAGAGACAGATCCATATTTCATGAGCCAGTCATCTGGAGTGGATCTGAAGATGAGGCTTTTATTCTCCCTGAATGACTGAGTCCTTTTCCCAGACAGACAGACAGACAGGCTGAGGGGCAGACAGACGGACAGACGGATGGATAGATGGAGAGAGAGGAGGTGGGCAGACAGACTGACTGACAGAAAAATAGGACATTCTGAATGAGTCTTCAGACAGATGGACAGACAGACGGGCAGACAGACAGACAGACGGGTAGACAGACAGGCTGAGGGGCAGACAGACAGGCTGAGGGGTAGACAGGCTGGCTGAGGGGTAGACAGACAGGCTGAGGGGTAGACAGACAGGCTGAGGGGTAGACAGACAGACGGGCAGACAGGTTGAGGGGTAGACAGACAGGCTGAGGGGTAGACAGACAGGCTGAGGGGTAGGCAGACAGGCTGAGGGGTAGACAGACAGGCTGAGGGTAGACAGACAGGCTGAGGGGTAGACAGACAGGCTGAGGGGTAGGCAGACAGGCTGAGGGGTAGACAGACAGGCTTAGGGGTAGACAGACAGGCTGAGGGGTAGACAGACAGGCTGAGGGGTAGACAGACAGACATGGGCTCTTTTTTTGTCTGCTGTGGTAGTGTGACGCTGGGGGAGCTATTTGAGCGTGACACACGCTCTGTGACATCCTAATGGGCTCTCTGTTTGACATGAATCCCCAGGAACCTTTCTCTTCCCGTTGCCGTCTCATGTCTAATAATGATGTGGATACAACCCCCTCTCAGAATTACGGGACCTCGCTCTCGCTCTCTCTCGCTCTCCACC